>NC_140966.1:67992555-67997555 GCF_056783735.1 Eptatretus burgeri
GTAGGAGAGCTATCACCAGAAACATGGTCAAATTCCAAATTCCTGCTCTAACTTCTGCTGGGAGGCAATGGCAAACCACTGTGCACGACCCTTGCCAATAAACTACTTCGACAGCACCGACACTCTCGAACAAAGTATGTCCATTAGAATCAGGATATAAATATATATATATTTTTTTTTTTGAGGGACGACCTGGCACTGCTGGAGACGGGGTGGGGTACCCGGCACTGTTTGACTGGGTGATATTTTCCCAGCGGTGGTTTCGGTATGTGTTGGACATTGAAAAGCTACGGAGTTATTGGCCTCATGCTGGTTACCCTTTGCCTGCAGGCCGGCGGCAGCACTGCCTGATATTGCATCTCAATATACACTTTATCGCAGCCTTTGGTAGCTTCAAATCGAACATCAAGGCCAACACCTGGTAGCTTAAAACCTTGCCTCGATTCTGAAGTAACCACACCCAAAAGTCGGGGCCTCTAGGTGTGATGGTTCGGCCGGGAAACTGTAACGTACAAACAGTCAAACACATCAACAAACACTTGAAAATATTTACAAGGTGTCAACGTTTTTAATGCATAACATGTGACCAAACGACTACATAGTTCTTCCTGTGCAGCGCTGGGTACCCCATTCAAGTCGGGTTACCCAATCAAGATCCGGTAACTTTGAGTTGAGTAAACCATCAAGAAGATTGATGTTTAAAGCTGTAGGAAAAATTTATCTTAGAGTGCACCAACAATGATGGATTAAACGGTCTCATCTCCTTGTTTGACGTCATTTTCTTGATTTTCAAACATACAAACACACATACTTCAGAGAATTGCCTGGTGGGTGGGTTGTGCCCATGACCTCACCTTGGTTACCCCCATCAGGTATGAAAAGTTTAGTTGAGATTGGCTGGGCGTTTTTTTTTTTTTTCTATGAATTTTGGATGCACAAACACAGTCATATGGAGAATTGCTTTGTGTGGGGAGTGGGCAGGGGGTTGTACCCATAACATAACCCTAAACCCTGGATACCCCCAACACATTTGCAAAATTTGGTGTGGATTGGCCCAGCCATACAGGTATGAATCATAACCATCACAGGGGGTGGATCTTTTTTTGGGGTGTTCATGACCCGACCCTGGTTACCTCCAACATGTTTGAAAAAATCTTATGGAGATGGCCCAGTCATTTTTGTTCTGCAGTATAATCTTCAGACCTACACCACCATAGACAGATAATTTCCTTGTGGAGGTGGGGGATTTTTTTGGGGGGGGGAGTAGTTAACCAGATTTGACCTGATTCGCTGAAGTTCCAGCACCCAAAATTTCGGGCCTCTCAGTGCAGCAGTTTGGCTGCGAAAGAATAATGTTACAAACACACAACAAAACGCACAAACGCTTGAAAAATGTTTATAATACACCGTCTCTGCAACACATTAAGGTGAATTTATCATACGTACTTTTCTTCCAAAGGAAGATAAACAGAATGATCTCCATGCTATATAGTCTACCTATGCGATAAGGTTTTATTGTTCTTTCATTGCACACCTTTGTAATACCGTTTCACTCTATGTGGCGTCTTAATGAAAAGCAATGAAAATGTTGAGTCCAATGTTTGGTGCAGTCCTGTGATTGTAATATAATTAATAATAATTTTAATAAAACTAATGATATTGCACCATATAATAATGTACGATGGATAACACATCACCTGTGGTCATGCAATTCCATCCCGTGATGATGGCATGAAGATATAACTTGTAATTAAGAAAGGTAACTTCTGTTAAAAGACAAATATATATATATATATATATATATATATATATATATATATATATATATATATATATATATATATATATATATATATATATATATATATATATATATATATATATATATATATATATATATATAGTTGGTTTCATAATTAATCACGAAATTCCCAAACAGATTTCTGATCGGTTATTAAATTCTAACAAATTGCCAAGAGGAAAACTGCCCTCTGCACATAAATGGTGTACCTTAGGGCTTGATGGTGTTATATCAACCCACAATTTCTACATAATAAACGTAAGCTGGTCGGAATGAACCAACAGCATTACCAAAAGACCATGGCGATGAATCAGTGAGCAAATACGAGCTCTGGCTGAACCATGAGGCTGTTACTGTAAGAGGTTGTGGTACACCACAATTTGGGCACAAATAGTATCTATCAATGATATTAGTAAATCTCCGGCCATAACTAACATGGGGCCTGATCCGTGTTTGAGATTTAACAAAAATCCATGTTCAATGCTCCGACGCAAACCGGACCAATTGTGGACCGGTCGGTGGATCATAATCATCCGGAAATCGACAGATTCGAACATAATAATAAATAGCATGAAACAACAACGGGATGACAGTTTATAGCTGGATTGGGAATCGAATCCAGGCTAAATGGCATGAAATAGCTTCGAGACGAGTGTGCATACCTCTCGGCAATCCTGACAGCCCTCATATTGCAATAAACGATACTTACTGGTCAAAGTGTTCTCCAGCCTTGGTCGCACACCTGTCCCATCGGAGTGGAAGCTTTTGTACTTCTTAATAAATGTGGAATTATTGAGGATGTGTGTACTGTATAGCATGCATCACTCTTAAGAGCTTCACTCATCAACATCTTAGTGCTCTACCAAAGGTGTTATTCACATGGATTTCCTTGACAGGCAATCATCACCATACTGTTCAGACAATCATCTGGAAACAAACAGGCTTGATGTTTTTGTTGAGCAGAAACTTCGAAATTGTTTTCTGCTCCATCCTCCAATATCTCATTTGCTACCATCTTGGTTTTGAACACATACTTTAAAGCAAGAAACCTTGAAGTGGATATAAGAAATGGTTACCAACACTACCAGGACATATTTTTTCCAAAGGGATGGTGTAGAAGTAACACACTTATCCTTGAGCTGTCTATATTCTGGGTTTGATTCTTGAACAAACTTTGAACTACCCATATTGGATTGATGCTACGTGGGAGAGGAGTTGCATCACAAAGTGTGCCATCCCTCAGATAGACGTTATAGTCGGTGGCTCAACTGTTCGCATTCGATGATGGATGTTAAATATGTCACTGTATCTTTCGCGAACAATGGGCAAGTTATTGCCGGCATCTTGAATAAGATTCCAACTTCCTGCTCAAATCACATCCAATCGAACATCAACCTGGCCAACTGGTTCATGAAAGACTTGAGCCAAAACTTCCTCCTCGGCCAAACCTACAAGAAGGTGGGGTTAATTGGTACTTTTTAAAGAAGTAGTAGTGGTGGAGATTATAAGGACAATTTCCCATTAAAAAAAAAAAATCATGAATCAACATACATGAATTACCCTTCATTTGGGAAACAAAATCCAGGTCAAATCTGAACCACACTCGTACTTGGCCGAGTCACGTATGGCAGGTTTTGATTGCCTATTGTTCCGAACGACTTGGAGCCTTGTCCCACAGGGCGCGGTCAGATCGCTGTGATCTATAGGTTGCTGTGTGTAAGTAGCCAAGCCATAGATTTACTTCGAAATGTTCAGCTGCTCTAATAACATGACCATGTAAGATAAGATATCTATCTTTCCTCTCGGTTACTAAATAAGACTTATGATTTGCTGAATAATGCAAAATCAGGTTGGTGTGTGGGTGCATGTGTGCGTGTGCGTGTGTATGTGTGTGTGTGTGTGTGTGTGTGTGTGTGTGTGTGTGTGTGTGTGTGTGTGTGTGTGTGTGTGTGTGTGTGTGTGTGTGTGTGTGTGTGTGTGTGTTTGTGAGTGAGGCTAGCAGGATGGCCTAGTTGTAAAGACACTCACCCCTAAACTGTATAGCCTGAGTTAGAATCCCGATTCAGCTATAGACTCTCATCTGGATGTTTCACAAGACATGGGTGATTCATCAATGTGTATGCCATCCCTGGGATGAATGTTAAACTGGGTGCCCTGTCTGCCAAAATTAGTTGATGGATGTTGACACTCCTACAGTGTCCTTCACGAAGAGTAGCTGAGCTATCACCAGTACCATGGCCAAATTCCAAATTCCTGCCCTAACCTACAGAGGGCATTGCATCAGTGGCACAGCCACACCCTCAGCCAATGATGCTGCCCTGCAGCCTTGTGCTGCATCCGAAAGATATGTATATATGTACTAGTGGGGTATGCTTACACATTGTCTCACTGACTCTTAAGAATAACAGCTTTTTGAATGCCGCTCATACACATTCTGCTACAAGAACGACATGTGTAAGCATATGAACCATGCTTCCCCATTGTCTTGGATCGCTCTCCTGCGTTTTTTTCATTTATTTATATTTTCATTTATGGATGCTTTCTAATGGTGCTGTGATTTTTCCTGGTGTACTGGCTTCGATGTCCATCGGCATGCAAAATTATCATGCTTCCCCATTGTCTCGGGTCGCTTTCCTGCATTTCTTGTATTTTTTATTTAGGGATGTTGTTTGACGATTCTGTGATTTTTCTCCATGTACTGGCTACGATGTCCATTGGCCCGCAAAATTTCAGCTTTCTTCGTCACTAAGAAGGTACTGATCTTTTATATCAGTTGGTGAGTGAGTGAGTCAGTGGTGAGAAAGAGCTTTATATATTAGATATAATATCTATACTCTTTGTTGCCATGTTGTATCAGCAAAGTTCTTTTTATAGAATGCCAACTACTCTGGAGCATAGCTGCTTGACTATATATAAATACAACATACTGTATTTATATATATATATAGTTCTGGTAGTATGAGGGGTGTTCAACATGTTTGAAGAACAGATGTGCTAACATTAGTCCAAGACTTTCCAAAAATGTTTAACAAGGCAAACATATGAATAACTAGAAAGCATCTGAAAATGCAAAGCCCATCCACGTCTGCTTTGTACTCAAATTAAACTTGACGAAAACGACAGGTAAAACAAATTGTACATTTTATTAATTTGTGTTCTCCACCATCCCATAATAAAAGTTGGTTGAAAATTTGATGAC
>NC_140966.1:68005055-68037555 GCF_056783735.1 Eptatretus burgeri
CACTTCTTTGTCTGCTTCTCCGACACGCGCGACTTTATCTTCCAAGCTATATAGAATTCCTCGGAAAAAAGTGTTGCGATGAGACGAGGTGTCGCCATCACCTGTGTACCCTCACGTCTTCAAGCATATCCCGTTGTTGGTCGCCGATCTATTGTGAGAAATTGCTGCGGTTGGGCCTCCATTTATTTGTTTGGATCACTGTGCTGATGAACAATAATTTTCTTTGGATTAATGTGTAAGAGAGAGACCGACACTGATCTTGGGAAGGACCGAGGTGGACCGACACACTCATATATATATATATATATATATATATATATATATATATATATATATATATATATATATATATATATATATATATATATATATATATATACATATACATATACATATACATATACATATACATATACATATACATATACATACATACACACACACACACACACACACACACACACACACACACACACACACACACACACACACACACACACACACACACACACACACACACACACACATCAGACATCTGGCCATAATGCTGGCATTTTTCCTCCCGGTCCACACGATGGCTTTTATGATGTTTGTTGTTGAAGTCAGAGAGCTAAGTCTCTGCTGATCTAGTCGATCGAGCTTCATCAAACTCCATAGAGACATGTAATCGGCCCTACCACTCATGGGATTCATTGTTAGAAATGGGGTTTTGTTTCATTGTGTTCATTTCGATGTCAAGCAGATTCATTCCCAGAAACTATTTGTGTGTATATATATATATATATATATATATATATATATATATATATATATATATATATATATATATATATATATATATATAGATATTCTTTGGTTTCCCAACTAAAGTACATAATTTTATACTTAATGTTAACCTCGCAAGTGTAGTGTGTTTATAGAACCATCTCAATTCATCTTTCACTCACATGAGTAAAATTGCTAAGGACTGTACTTGTTCAGATCAAGTACCAAAATCATTGAGTGCTCGACAAAGCATTGTATAATGTGGTAATTCATGCTTTTTGATGCCCAACTGGAACCGACATTCGTTATGTTGAATTAAAGATCCACTCCAGTGTTGCATTGCATTAAGAAGCCAACTTATTGTTACGGATCGATATGCTTTCCCATATACCTGTGCGGGGAAAATGTTATCAAAATGGCAATCATGTTATAAAATGTTTGCTCTGCGTTGTATATTGACTTTGACATTATGCTTTTATGTATGGACTTTTACGTCGAATCGTGTCATTTGCTCGAAACAGAAGTTTTGATTTTATTTACATTTATAAACATTGTCGACGCATTCCTTTGACTTCATTTGCTCGTTTACAGTGGACATTTAGTGTTCCTTTTTATTTTTCCTGATAACGAATTATCAAACAGACACCGGCAGACCCTCTCAACATTGTTGTCGACACTGATCTAATATGCTCAGTCCCGAAACGATTTTTATGGAGCAACATCTACAGAAACAATAATTGTTTTATGTTCAATGGAACTCAACAAGAGATCATTATCAATGGAGTTCAACTGATATATTCGAGAAGGCTGCATGTATACTTATTCCAGAATTGGTTTTTATATTAAAAGTTAGGTACATTGGATTTATTGAAACGTTTCTCCAAAGAGACATGGCATATACTCGACAATGGTGTCGGTGTTACATCCATTGAGTGAATCAGCAAGTGAATGATATGCTTTGGTGTGTGATAGCAAACCGCTTGGCTATTGCATAGTTTTCTTTCTTTAGTTGATTTCAGACCATTTGAACGATTCATGGAGTTATTATTTTTATTTTTATGGGAACGGAATTCAAGCATTTGGCATATGATACCTCTGCCCTTTCACTTCGTTTTCAACAGGCGTAGACGCGCATACACACCCCCGCCACACACACCTGCCCACCGCCTATACACGATGCATCAAGGTGTCTGGGCGATAATTGTTGCGCTTCAGTGAATCGTGCTCATGGCGCCAAGCAGAATGCAACAGGTCTCTCTTATTCCCGGTGGAACAACAGAGAAGAGCCCTTTGTTTATTGTCTGCCTTGGGAGATGAGGCAGGTGGTGTCTCGGATGAGGATGGGACAGGCATATATATGATGATCATGATGATCAGGAAGCAGAGACAAAGAGAAAATGGGAAAGAGTCGTCGAAAAATGGAGATAACGAATTTTGCAGAAGTGAAGAGTTATTGTGGGAAACTTTATTTTATTTGGTAACGTGCCCTCCGACCTCTCTCGGCTTGACCTCTCACACTATTCAAACCGAAGGAGGAAAATCTCTATTTTGTGAACAAGTGAAAGCAAGGGGAGGGGGAATCCTTGGCACACAGCTGGGAGCTCTTTCAGCTATCGGCGAGACCATTCAGCAGATCAATCAGGCAGCAAAAGTACTTCTCCCAATGTAGCACAATTTTCAATCAGAGACCAGACCCAACCAAAATAGTTTTTGGAACATCAGGGAGAAGACATTGGAAACATCCCAAGTGATTTCCCATGTCTTCGACCATGATTTTCAATGGTTTTGACAATCCTTGCACAAAATATCCATGCAAGATAACTTTATTTATTTCCAGAGCACTTTAGAACAGACATTTTCAGACATGTCATTAAACTGCTCAAACGAGGAGGTATTCTTGATATTCTATCCAATCTCTATAATTTGAAGTTGATATATACATATTTCTATATACACACACACGCATACAGAAGGGACGTTCAAAATGTTATTGGAACGAGATAGCATGCAGTTTAAGAGCAGGCTGCCATTTATGTTTACTTTTTAATATACAAGTAAATTTAATTAGGAAGAAAAAAAATTCCTTACTAATTTTAATAAATGTAAAAATCGAATAAGAATAGTTGACGCATTTTGGACTGTAATTGTGTCTGTTCCAACAACTTTTCTTTGAGTGCCCACCCTGTCGATCCATAGATATTGTTTTATATGATACGCACACGTACATGGTTGTTCCAATACATTTTGTTTACCCAGTTTTCTTTAATCACATCCTGCTCAATTCCCAAATGCAAATATACCTCGTGTACTTTCTGAGTGAAATTTGTTCACACGCGTATCGTCCTGTGACGCTTTCATTCAATTGGTTGGCGTCATATAATATTAGGCAATGACAAGGACTTCTCATTTGTGGTCGCTTTTAATTGGACACACCTACTGCAGCAGGCACTAACGAATGCTGAAAATAATTGCATACAAATGTAGACACCATCATATAATGGGGGTGTGGGGGAAGTTGCTTTTATACGTTGCTTCCTTGACAGACTCACTATTTCCACCGTCAAGTACTTCTTAGTGCCCAGAATGTGACGCTGCAGTGTGATATGTATGACGCTGCACAATGCCAGCAATACTAATTGACCCCCAGCTGGGTGTGGCAACAGTCTTACCTCCGTGTTGTCGGGCTATTTTGGCCGTTGTAATTTTACTGTAGTTTTTTGGATTAATATATTAATGTCGCATGACAGGCATTAATCGTTCCGAAATGAAATTATTTCGTTAGTAACCAATTGTGTGTGTGTGTGTGTGTGTGTGTGTGTGTGTGTGTGTGTGTGTGTGTGTGTGTGTGTGTGTGTGTGTACACACCCGCACCCACACGTATGTCGATATTTCCATTTACTCAAATATTTCTTGCCACGCATATCACCAGACAGAGATTGCTCAAGTGTTGAAATGAACATTCACTTGTTTGCTCTTGCTATTGCTATTGCTTTTCTGTTGATGCAAGCCTTGCGGACCCGCTTCGTGCTTTTTTCCCCCGCTTTGGTTGCCTAAGGAACCGCGGACACGAAAGGCGGAGCCCCTCGGTTCATTGTTTCTGCATGCTGCATCGAGGGAATGAGAGCGCACGTCTCGGTGCAGCGATCCCTCCTCTCCCCCCTCCTCTACCTCATCCCCCACCCCCACCCCGGAATTGGCGCTTGTGGGTTTGCTGAGCAGACTCTTGCGATTTTAAAACATCACGCCTCGTGGATCACGTTCTGCGCGGCGATGAAACGAGCACAGGGGATGCGCAAATGGAAGGACGCAGAGATTCAAAGGCACAAGCCGCCTCGGCATCGCGGCTCCATGCTGCGTCACTTGTGCCGATTCATCGCTCACTCGTACGTCGTACGCCCCCCTCCCCTCCCCCCACCCCTTCTGCCCCCCACTCTTCTCCCCATGCCCTCACCTATGGCATGACGCAAAATCATCTCCGGGGCCAACTAAATCGTGAAGAGCACTTGAATCATGACCGCAGATATTCACGCCAATATGTCTGCAATCAAAGATTGCCCGGCGACGGTGCGTCAACTCTCTGGACTCGGCTGCTCTGTATACCGAGACCTTGGGGCGCAGGTGGTTTGCGAGAGTAATCGCCATTTGCAGCGCAAAATAAAACCCACCCTCCGACGGCCCCGCTTTAGGCCTCGGTCGGTAATTAACTCCCCGCGGATCCGCACTCCCCACGCCTCCCCGCTGCTCGGATGCGCTTCAAACCTGCTTCCAAAAGGTTACCGCTCCGCCAACGCTTTCTTTACGGCTCTTTTAATTACGACATTTACTTGTAGGCACGAAATATATAAAGATCCAGTGAAACCACAAATCTAAAGGCAACGCATGAGCTTGGCTCGATCGACGTGGGAGTAATTTGAGTCTCCCCCATCGTTGTGCGCTGTCTGAAGCGGCCTTCGGCTTCCACATTAGCTTTACCACATTTCCTACGCACTGAAAACACTAGCACCTTTGGTTTGAGTTTCAACTACCTCCAGAAATAGAAATTTCCACAATAATAGTAATAATAATAATAATAGTAACACGAAAAGCGTTTTGTTCAGAGCCAAGGAGCCTTTATGCAAAGTGCACCCTATTTACAACCTTTATAGGTTACATAACATAAAGGTCGCTCTGACCTGCACTTTGTACAGTATTTGAAAACGATACCAATATTTGGTGAATAAAAATTCGGGCAGCTCATGCATTTTGTTTACTGCTGTTGCTGCTGTGAAGGAGGGCACAATTGGGAGTGAAGACAATGTGAAAATAGCAGTTGTCAGCACTGTACATGCAATGGTGAGGTGTGGACAAGCATGTGTCAAAAGGCAGCTTTGCATGTGATTAGCATATGGAGGGAGAACACAAAATATTGCAGCGATTGTAAAGGGTATTCAAAGTAGTGTAGATTACAGGAGATGGTCAATTGGATAGTCTCGAGCAGAGAGCCAGTGCCCAAAGGACATCAAAAGATAACTCCGTTTTCCGATGGAACGCAGCAGTGTGGAAAGGTGACCTCCTAATACAGAGATAACATGACGCGGGAAAGAAGGGGAAAGGGAGCTGCTTTGTGCTCAGGGACCTATAGAATTGGACAGTATATATAAGAAGGGAGGTGGTGGGGATTTGAGTGAGTTTGAGTGGGAGGGATGGGGGGCGGTTGTGATGGTGGTGGTCATATAAAGCAATACGGACAAAGCAGACGGTAAATGGGACTGGGAGGAACAATGGCCGAAATCTGTGCAGCTGGGAAATGTTCGTCAAAGGGCTGCATCAGCGCCGATGCGCAATCTATACAATTCCATGTGCATCCTCTTTCAGACTCGATTCGCGCTAGGTGCACAGACAATGGAGGAGGGCAAAGTCAAATAATTGTCGAAACTGTGCTGGAGAAAGATTATTTAGCTTGTAAATGTGATATTTACACAAATAAATTGCTTGCACCAGTGGAATGACATGTTTACTGACAGTGAAACGTGTGGAATTTGGCTTTTTTTTGTAATTTAGGATAGCTCTTGACAGGTGAGAATTGTTTGCTCCCCTTTACGTCGAAATGACGCTTCATTTGAAAGTTGATTCCACGGTACTTTTTATTGTGTAGGAAAGATAGTGCGCTTGTGTTGAGTGCATAACAGGCTGGTCAATGTGGAGGAAAGTATGTCATAAGAACCATTGAGTTATTGCAAGATACACAAGTGTAGAAATGAAACCAATGTTTTGTGTTACGTTTTAACTTCTTACCCTTGCATGGGAAATCTGAGAAAATCTTCACATAACCAGGTAGCAAATGATGGTGAACTAAATCTCATTGGCTAACATCTTTCTAATTTTTCACAATTCTCTTTATTCATTCTAATTCTTACTTTTCTGTTTTTTTTTTTCATCTCTTTTCCTCTTTATTTCTCTCTTTCTTTAGCCATCTGTCTCAGGAGAATGAATTCTTGCAGAATTTTTTTCTGTAAGGTCACTTGGCTGCGCCTGGATGGGTTTGAGGGTTGTGAAGTTGCGTCTGAAACCCGAATCCTATCCAGGTTCGTCCTGATAACTCCATCTTTGCTCTTTACTTCCCCGGGTTCCTCTTGATGACTCCAATGCAGTTCTGGCTCCTCCGTTTGATTTTGCTACAAGTGCCAGGTTCTAGCCAGAGTCTGTTGGGCCTCATTGGGCTGCCTTGGGAAGATTGTTATGAGAAATATTTAGTAAACTACATGGCAACTTGACTTCAGGCATATTTGGAATATTGGTGTTCACTTTCATGTTTTGGCTTCGGATTTTCTTGTGTCCCCTCTCTAATGGGCTCACCCATGCCTTAAGTGACCAGAGAATGGTGTGTGTGTGTGTGTGTGTGTGTGTGTGTGTGTGTGTGTGTGTGTGTGTGTGTGTGTGTCTTCACACACCCTAACTTTAATATAGCACCCTCGGGTGGCTTACTGGAATATTACACCCTAAACGACATTCAGCACTGTTCGACAGTTATTACTGTAACATTTTTATATCGGATTTAACCATAAGTTGGTTTTGAACGTGGATTATAAAAAAAGTTATCTGCCCAATTCCAGAGTGCATGATTGCCGACGTCATTTGCAGACTGCCATAACACCTACGGACTCGAATACAACGTCCAACCAGCTGAAAAGCGTGGTTCAACAAAGCTTTCAAACATAAGCATAACGTTTTTTGTCGAATTCAATCACAAATTGATTTACTGCATGTTTAAATTTGTCATCTCTTCAACCTGTCTCTGTGCGTCTGTTTGTTGTTGTCAACGATCCTGCTTTTCTTTTCTCTACTCCCAATATAGGTTTTTGTCTGCGTGTGCCAGTTATCCCGCTCGTTCACATTTACATTAAGTAACAATAATGATTGGGTTAACTTTTACCACGTACAAACCATACTTTTCCCACAAACAGACCATTTCCTCTGTAATTTCCGTGATATATGAGGATGTGAGAAATTCTTGGGTGGCTTATTCGCCTCGAACATTCCAAAGGAACAAGAAAAGTTATTGTAATGGTGCTGTGAGTCAGTCATTCATGTGAGTGAGTGAATGAGTTCTAATTGGTTCTCAGATCTACTGTAATTTATTCATCCCTGCGAGGCTCTGCATTATGAAATACTGTATTGTTATATTTGCACGTATTCATGCAGTTCACTCAGGATATATTACCTAAGTCGTGCACCGGAAGTCCTGTTTGTAGTTGACTGGGTCGGTCATGAGTCCCCACATCCTGCGTAAGACGCGTCCTTCACATTCCAGGCGTGATTGTCTCAAATGCTTCGCCAACGGTGTCCTGCACACTTGATGTGGTCTGGTGGCATCGCTGTATTGCCATCAGGTAGTGTTATCATTCCTGTTATAATGATTTACATTTTTCAAACTGGAAAATAATAACCGTTTCAATAATGCTTTGAATCCCATGAATTCGCAGTTCACCATTTCCTTTTCAGAACTAAAAACATTTCTCTGCAATTTACAGATGATGAATGGAACTTCATGTCTATGCTCTGTCTGTACTCGTAAGTGATTTTTGAGATTCTGGGATTCCAGGAAATTGCACAAATCCCTCTTCTGTTGCGTCATTATCTCGATCCTCCAATTTTAATGCATTCACTAATCACTGCTTCAATCTCCTCGATCTCCATTTGCTTGTAATAGGATATAAATGAAGTTGTATATTCTTTTCTCTCTTCATCAAAATCCAAAACGTACACGGAGAGAAATTCAACCGAACAAGTTAAATGAAATAATAGGATTAATGCAAAGAGATGGTGGTGGATGTAGGAGGGGGTGGGGGTGGAGGGGACTAAAAGTAACATCAAGACTGTCACATTAGTTTGAATACAAACTTAAAAATGAAAGTTTAAATCCTCTGAAGAGTGTTGATGGCTCGTACATTTCTAAGCTATTTCACTCCAGCAATGCATTCTAACTTGCATTTTGAGTACATCATAAAAGCTCTTTCACTGAAGTTGACTCCCTGTTGACTTCAAAAACACATCACTTGCCAGCATGAGTTGAAATGGAATGTTGAGATTCCCACTTATTGCTGCATTTCGACTCACTCAAGGCCCTGGATAGTAAATAGCACATTCAATATTTCACTACAAAAGCAAAGCTGCAAATATCTTCGTATTTTCTAAATAGGACAAAAGCTTCAGACCATTAGACGGCTTGTTGTGTTTTTATTGTGTCCAAATTTGGCCCAACTGCCCCACTTGTCATGTTGCCTCTTACCCTCTGTCATCTCACCCTTCCATGAGCCTCAACGTTGCATCGAAAAAATCTTTGTGGGAATGTCTATGGGAATCAAACATATCGATTTGTGGAATAAAGCAGGAGGAAAAATGGGAAAATATGAGCTAAATTTGTTTGGCGAATATGGTCGAAAGGTCTCGGAGCTGTTGCCCACAGTGTTCTCGCATGAAGTTTGGCCCATTGTTGCCCAGGGAAACATCCCAAAGAATGACGAGTGAACCCAGTCCTGCTCCCCTTTCCTCATCCCGCACTGGGACCCTTTTTCCGACACTGCCAGCTGTCCCGTCTCCCATAGCAGGCTCCGACTTGCCCACAGCGTGAATTAATTTACGAGCCTTGCTATTACTTGAAATGCTGGATCACAAAGGGGGAGGGGTTGTGTTTGTTCCCTTAAAGCCATGTCCAAAACCAAATGGGCTTCCCTCATTCTCAAGCTGTTCTCCTACATAGTTGCTTTCCTGTAGACCAAATATATGTTTCTGATCCAAATACTCTGTTTTGGGGTTTTTTTGACTGGAACCACTCACAAAACAATGGGCCTAATCCTCCATAGTCCTCCAAATAACACTAAAGTTTGTTTATATTATAGGAGAGAGCAACCATTTAATGTCTGCAATGGGACTCATGATTGTTGCAAATGGGAAGTTCAATATGTCAGGAGTTGATGTACAGGAGAATGTGGGATGGTACTTCAGACTGTTCAGTGTGGCACTGGCACGATTGTACTGCCTGACGCACAGCCATCTCAAGAAACCACTCGGGAATACTGATCCTTTGTTTGTCATGCTCAACCAAGAAGCCCTCCCCTAGCAACCGTTCATTTGGTACAGCTGGAGGCTATGGCTGCCCTCTTTACGATCTTGCCCCCTTCCAATCTTTGCCCTCCACTGCATCTCCATTTCTCTGCATCATTCCCGTGCCACTTCATTCTCCCAGGTACTTTGTATTCTGTATGAAACAGCATGCCCTCAGCCACGCCGTCTGTACCCCCCCCCCTCAAGTAACTCGGGCTGTCTCCTATCACACTATCCACCCAGCCTTGGTTTGACTCTGCACTGCAAGATTTGCATGTATTTAACCTTCTCCATAGCCTGCTGACCCATACAATTTTAAGAGAAGCATGGTGACAGTGTCACATACTGTGTGATCGAACAATAGAAATTATTCACGCAAATGCATAGATGCCTGCAATCAGTATGAATTGTTGCCGACTTTTCCACTTTGCTGTAAAAGTTGTAATCATAATGGGATGTAATTTTAAAGTTCTACGGTCCAGGCAATTTTGTGTTGCGACTTTAAAAAGTCAATAGAAAATGGCTTAGGGGTGTTATTTATACCAAATGGTGACAGGAAACCTCAGTGGTCATGTGCTGACAAATTGGACTTCTGCTTTAAAGCTTTCAAACCCCTGGATTTAATGTCTGTTACAAACCGACTTTCCAATGCCATCCATGTGATGAGGAACACAGCATCTTGAAGCACATTTCCCATGGGAGGGGTTATTGCTTGGCCATCCTATTTGCATTTCCCATTTACGATTTCAATATTTGAGGTTCTTGTGATGAAGATTTGTATAAAATGAAGGAATGAATTTATTTGCGAATACAGCAAAGCGGTGAAACTTCCAAACTGTTTTGTTGTTACTTCTACCAGCGAAGGTGGACGGAGGTTATGTTTTCACACGTTTGTTTGTTTGTCAGTCTGTCTGTCATCTGTTTATGTGCAGGATATCTCAAAAAGTTACGGACGCTTTCAGACTAAACTTGGTGGAAGGTTTGGTGTGTGACAAGGACAAATTGTTTTGATTTTGGTGAAGATCTGGATCCGGATCCAAATACTATAATTTAAAAAATGATTCTTCACCATTGAGAGATGGGACCAAGAATGATATGTCGTACGGTATTATAAAACGTTATTTACTTATGGATTATTACAAAACTTGGTGGATGAGTGAGGTAGATGACAAGAACAAGCTGATTCGATTTTTGTGAAGGTCGGATCTGCATCCAGACCATCAGTGGGATACAAAACATAAATTGTTCAACTTGGTGGAGGTAAGTGCTCTACCGAGTGCCGTTCTAGTTCAGAATGTTTCGCTGAAATTCTGCAAGCAATCCATCAAATAATCCTGCATTTTCCTTTTCTGACAACACAGCATTGTGGGAAATGATATCACCGACCGCCAAAATGATGATGCATTTTCAAATGTGATTTTTAAAGTTTTAATGTCATGTTGATTTTCAGGCAATTCCGCAATGTTGGAAGTACATTTCGGATACTTTAATGAATGAAGCGATGTAAACTGTGAATGCTTTAAAACTTTGTAATTTAATGAAATATAACAATGAAACATGAGAAAAGGATAACACAGCAAAAATTGGCATCTCTTCCTTAATGACCCTAAAACTCCAAAAATACCCCGGTGTCGGACGTACTCTGAGAAATGTTTTTTAAAACCTTTTGAAATCAAATGAACAACTCTGTGAACTATTTTGACTTATGAGAAAAAATTACCTCTGAGCACTTAAAATAGATACCAAGTCTCGCTATTTAGCAGAAATAATTACCTTTCTTCCAAAAACTTAGGACCAGGAGGAATTTTTATTTGAAGTCATGTCGGTCGGATAGTGTCGGACGTACAAATGCAAATCTGTTACGGCAGTGTTGGACATACATTTGTAAATCGAGTAATTAATCAGTTTAAACAATCATTCAACTTGTGATATTTTTTTTTCCTTGTTTGGTCATTCAATACAATATTTGTGTCAATACAAACACTAAATGGAATAGAACAATGAAAAGAAAATCGCCACAAAGAAACAAAAACACTGAATATAACTTGCATACTATTCTGTACCTGTAAATGCATATTTTGAAACTGGTAAATTGTACATGAGTGGAATTTAAAAGCACAATTTTCACCTTTTAAATAAATGCGGTAATCTCTTCCGATACAAAAATTCACTTGACGGAAATTTGCAATAACAACAAAATGATTAGCAAGTAAATGAAATTTAAGTATAATGGAAATAAATTATTTATTATGGAAATTGCATTTCATTTGAATTGAACCCTAAAAACAAATTGTGTACCCTTAACCCCAAACCATAACCTAAAATCTTTCCCATCGAATCACATTATATATTCGGAGATATGTTCTTACAGTACAAAAGTTGAGTGTTGACGGAAACATTTTACATTAAAATAACAACAGTGCTCAAAATGTATATTTTGGAGCTCGGGCTAGGGTACACGAAAAATAGATTTTTGTAAATTGACATTTTAGACAGAAGGGCAGAGAGACAAACAGACAGACATAAGAAGTGAACCAAGTGTTTAACCCCACTTTTCGCTTTGTGTGTACCATGTGCAGGGTAATAACAAGAATGTGGGGTGTCATTTTATAATATCAGTCAATGCTTTGCAAGTTCCTGTGTCCACCCTTTGCCTTCTTGAGTGCCATCACTCTTCTACCCCTGCTTCCTGTGTGACTGAAGCACTTTTACAGGAATATTGTGCCAAATATCCTGAAGTACATTCCACAGTTCTTTAAGGTTAGTTGGGTTCTTCTCCTTATTCTGTTTCCAGGTAATCTCATATGGCCTCTATGAGACTCATGTCCATACTCTGGGGTGGGCATTCTAACACTTGGAGCACACCGGCTGTAACCTTATTCTCCAAATACTGTTTTACTCTATTGGAAGTGTGTTTTGGATCATTATCTTGTTGGAAAATAAATCCACATCTGATTAAACGATTTCCACTAGGAACTGCATGGTGCTGCAGTATCTGATTGTACTTATTTTGTTAGCGTCCCATTGATTTTAACAAGTTTTCCAACACCAAAAGCTGAGACGCAACCGTAGACAGTCACACAGCCTCCCCCATGTTTAACAGTAATCTGCAAACATTTTGTGTTGTAACGTTCTCCTGGTCTTCGGCATAGAACCTGGTGTCTCTTAGATCCAAAAAGTTCAAACTTCAATTCATCAGACCAGAGTACTCGATCACATTGTTCAGTCACCTAATCTTGGTGTTGTCTTGGAAATTTCAGTCTTTTCACCTTATTCTGTGGTCGAAGCAGTGGTTTATTTGCTGAAACTCTGCCATGCAGGACACTTGCTGCAATCGGCCTTCTGCGCACACTGCTTGACGAGACGAAAAAAGAGGAACAAATGAGTGGAGGTGAGCATTGATCTAGGATTTAGGTAGTTTCAAAAGAAGGGGGTTAGTGGTGGACCATGTGTGCCCTGCAGAGACCTGGGGGGGGGAGGTGGGGCAAAGGATGGAAAGCAGAGTGTGCAAGACCAGAAAGGAGATGGTAGAAGACTGTCTGCTATGGCAAAGTGATGGACTCATCGACTCAGTTTCAGCATGGGATATTACAATAATCTTGATTCCAAGAATCATAAATACATATATATATATATATATATATATATATATATATATATATATATATATATATATATATATATATATAAATATATATATATATATACACATTTATCAGTGCCTATAGAAAGTCTTCACCCCCATTTAAAATGTTCACCTTTTGTTGCCTTATAGCCTGGAATTAAATTGCATTAAATCAGACTTTTTACACCTTTATTTACACATCGTAACCCACAACTACCAAATGAAAAAAGAATTGCACAAATTTCAGAAAATTAATAAAAATACAAACAACAATATATTGTATTGGTTGGATAAGTGTCCACCCCTCTGAGTTAATACTTGATGGAAGCACCTTTGACAGCAATTCCAGCTGTGAGTCTGTTGGGATAGGTCTCCACCAACTTTGCACACCTTGATTGTCAATATTTGCCCATTCTGTTTTCAACTGTTCAAGCTCAGTCAAGTTTCATGGGGAGCGTTGATGGACAGCAATCTTCAAGTCATGCCACAGATTTTCCATTGGATTTAGGTCGTGGCTCTGACTGGGCCACTCAAGGACATTTATCTTTTTGTTCCTTTGCCACTCCAGTGTAGCTTTGGCTGCGTGCTTCGGGTTGTTGTCATGCTGAAAGGTCAACTTCCGTCCCAATTTCAGCTATCTTGCAGAGGACAGCAGGTTTTCCTCTCGGATTTTTCTGTATTTTGCTCCATCCATTTTCCCTTCTATCCTGACAAGTGCCCCAGTCACTGCTGAAGAGAAGCATCCCCATAACATGATGCAGTCACCACCATGCTTTACAGTTGGGATGGTGTTCTTTCGGTGATGGCTGTGTTGGGTTTGTGCCAAACGATAACGTTTTGCATTTTGGCCGAGAAGTTCCATCTTGTTTCTGTCAGACCACAAAACGTTTTGTCGCACGGCTTCAGAATCTCTGGAGTGTTTTTTGGCATACCTCAAAATGGGCTTTTTTGAGTAATGTCTTCCTTCTTGCCACACTAATGTGCAAGCTCGACTTGTGGAGTGCTTGTGATGTTGTTGTCACAAGCACACAGTGACCAGTCTTTGCCATAAAGGCATGCAGCTCTTTCACAGTAGTCATTGGCCTCTCGGTGGCATCTCTGATGAGTCTCTTCCTTGCTTGTTCATCCAGTTTGGAAGGGCGGCCTGATCTAGGCAGGGTCTTGGTGGTGCCATACTCTACCTTCGTGATGATTATCTTGAGTCTTGACTGTGCTCCAAAGGATATTCAAGGCCTTTGAAATATATTTTTTATACCCATCCCCTGATTTGTGCCTTTCAACAACTTTATCCCAGAGGTCTTTTGAAAGCTCCTTGGTGCTCATGTTTGAGTCTGCTGTGAAATGCACTACCCGGCAGAGGAGACCTACAGGAAAGGCTGATTTTATTCTGAAATAATCAGAATCATTACAATTTAACACAGGTGGAGGCCAATTAACTTTGTTTGTGATTTTGATGGTGATGGTTACATCTGAGCTAATTTGAATTACTATTATAAGGGGACACTTATCCAAACAAGATATTCTAGTTTTATATTTTTAAATGATTTTCTGAAATTTGTAGAATTTGTTTTTCACTCGGAAGTTGTGGGTTACGATGTGTAAGTGAAGGTAAAAAAAAAAAGTCTGATTTAATGCAATTTAATTCCAGGCTATAAGGAAACAAAAAGTGAAAATTTGAAAGGGGGAGGAGACTTTCTATGCGCACTGTATGAATAAGTGCATGTGTGTCTCCTTCCTCTCTCCAAAACCATGAAACCTCGCAGCCTGAAACTTTGCATGCATACTAAGGGAAATCCAAGGGAGTGCAAGAGTGAAAAATTGCGTGCTTGGGTTAATTAAAACGCCCCTTTTTAAGATAATTAATGGCCTCATTTAATTATATCCTTTATCAGGCACATCCTTTGACATGTCGCTCTCAATGGGGGTCTTAAGCTGCTCCTCGGTTACCTTGCTGGGGTCTTAATTTGCCATTTTGTTCATTGTTTTACTTCAACAATGTACTTGTACTTCAAACATGCTGCAACGATTTCTTAACGATAAAATTTTTGCCAAGACCAGCAAGTAAACAGTGCCCAGGATGGGCAAGACCACTTGACAGAGCGGTGCACCCACCTATAATACCATCTGCAAAAGACCCGTACATCGTTTACTGCATCCCACCAAAAGGAAAAGGAGTGCAGTTCAGTGTCGGTAAATAAAGGGTCAACGATAGTAGGGTCAATGAATGAAATATCAAGAGAGGAGTTGGGTTAATTGTCGAGAGTAGAGTCAGATTCAACAGAGGAGTTGGTCATGGTTTTGACTCGTGATGTGAATAGGATACGGGTGCTAACGAAAGAGGAAGTGTGCACAGACACCAGGCAGCACCACTCTCTTCATGCCACACAATGAGCCTGTCTTACCTCACCACCACTTGCCCAATCTCGCCCGGCACCAACTTGTTCCTCTGCAGTCATCTGCCTGTATGAAGTATACGCCTTGCACTAAGACGGACAATTTCACTTCTTGTTGGCAAGAAAGCTAAATGCTGCCATCCCATCAACACACCATCCCAGCCCCTTTTTATCTCTTTATTTTCTTTCTCTTTTTCCCTCTGCTTGAAGTTGCTTTAATTCATTGCTCCCATCCTCACGGCCCTTTCCTTTGTGTATAAATCAGGCTTTTGCAGTTGTTTGAGTAAGGATTTTCTTTTGTATGTGACCTCCACAAGTCCATTGGAAATTGTGCCCTCATGAGAGTCATCGGTTTGCATAATTATTATTACTGTTGTGCTTGTTTTTGTTACAAATATATCCAAATATACTGATGAGTAGATGTACATGTACAGTAATACCCGGTTTGCATGAAGGACAAGTTCCTGAGAGATTCGCACAATAGCAATTTTGCACAGAACGGGGCTCATAAAGGCAGCGTGTTAATGATACTTGGACTGGACATGCTGATCCCTCACGTTCCTCCTCTTTTACTTCATCATATAAACTAAGCGTCTTAGTCATAACTAGTGCCTCGCATAAAGTAATAGCACGCTGATCGATATCCTAAATCTAGAAGGATTATCTCTCCATCTCCTCGGTTAAACTGTTCCTTGATGTCATTACCCCATACACCTGAAGCGAAAAGGGGGGGGGGGTAAACAATAGGTTAACTTCTTTCTGTGAACAGCCGTCTTGAAGACTTGGAGGGAAAGAATGAGATTGAAGAGAATATATGGAGGTTGGTTCCATGGGTAGTAAAAAAAGAGGACGGAATGAGTCGAGGTGAGCAGTTATTCTGGAGTACATAGAACATGCACTTCAAAAGTCCTGAAAACAGCTTTTGTGTTCTGGAACTCCCCTGCAATTTTAGTCTTCCATGGCTGTGCAAACCATGCATTCGTTGGTGCATCCATGCAATAGTTTCTTTTAGAGAGCGCATTGGAGCCAGATAAGTGCGCTTGCTTTGTACGGGTCAAGAAGGGGAAGATGTGAGGCAAGGGCACCAGCCTTCCAAGGTGCGAATGAAGGCCTCGTAGGTTGTCGAGTTCAGAGCAACGGACCACCGCCATGCTGAATAGTTTGTTTTTGCAGCCCACTGTTGGGCCTGACCTGCATCTGGACCTAAAGAAAAATCTAATTGGCTTGTTCTTATCACCTACCCAGCTCCTCCATCAAGTTTTGTGATAATCCGTCCACCTTTTGAAATATCATGCTATTTACTGTTTTTGGCCCTATCTCTCGATGGTTGAGAATCACTTAAAAATTGGAGTATCCAGACCTGGATCTTCAACAAAATCTAATCGATGAATCCCTATTGCTCACGCAACTGGTCCAAATTTTGTCTGAATCTGTCTACAACATTATGAAATATCCTGCTTACAGACAGACAGACAAAAACAAACAAACTGCTGAATACACATGCTTGTGTTGTGGAGGTAATGAGGGGGGCATACCCCAGAGAATGACTTGACAAGGTTTCACCAGGTTTTTGAAGGAGACAGGTTTGAGAGTTCAGCTTTTTGGTTCGCCGGATGTTGTTCTCTGGCTTTCCTGAGAGTGGGCATGCACTTGCTCCGGACATTGTGGAATGGTCTGAGGTTTCCTTCAGTAGGATATGCTTTCCCGGAATTGAAGGCAACTGCTTCATCACAGGATTCTGTGTACCAATGACGAGAGGATGGTTAAGAGAACTGCAGACAAGATGGTATAAAGTATTAATGTCAGGAGAGGTGGAAATGAAGGATCAGTCTTGACATGAGAGGACAACTTGCAGTCCCTGACAGTCGGCTTGAATGAACTGCCAGACACTGCAGCACAATAGCCAGAATGATGTTGATTATCACAAGCACTTTCTCACAAGCACTTGTTGGAGTTGAAGAGGAAAATCGTCCAGAAGGGAGTTCAAGGGAAGACATGCCACTGGGAAAAAAATGTGAGTCGAAAAGATCACTGATTGGGGGAGTCCCATAAGTCCTTTGCTGCAATGCCTTGGCTGGTCAAAGAAGTATCAACACCCAGCAACTTGGCATGGTGATAGATGAAATAGCCGTATATGGGGAAATGAAATTTGGGATGGGTGGTTACAAAATGGTCCATGTTGGCAGAGAGGTAGATGCAAATGGGGTCATCCCTATTGTGTGGATGGTACAGCACACAGACAATGAAGAGGTTTTTGTAGAGGCCAAAGCACAGCCAAAAGTTCTCCTGGAGGTTAGCAGGTGGTTGGGGAGTTCATGTTCAGTGGAAAATAGATTTCTTGACATAAACTGCAACTCTGCCACCATAATGTGGTTCAGACCTGTCAGACCGGGAATACAATACCCACAGGGAGACACAGAGGAATCTGGGACATACTGTGGGAGGAAGTATCCTGTTGGGCAGATAATGTCAGCTTGGATGGATCGAGAGGTCTGTCAAATTGGAGTGAAGACCTTGGATGGTGGATGTTCACAGAATTAAGAATGGTGGAGAAGGCACTGTTGGCAGGGAGTGGGAAAGAGGGGACGAGATGGGAGAGCAGAGGGAGGGTGTGGTGCTACATGGGCTGGGGGGGGGCGTGGCACTGGGTAAGCAGAGGGGGGGGCGTGGTGCAGGGTGAGTGGAAGGGTTGGGGCTGTGACGCTGGGCAAATGGAGGGGGGGCATGGCGGGGGCGAGCAGGGAAAGGGGGGCAGGACACTGGGCTAGCATGGAGGTGGGGCGAGATGCTAGGTGAGCAGAGAGGGAGTGGAACGTGAAGGAAGCAAAGAGCGGAGTGGCATGGGATAGTGGTGAACAGAGCTGGAGGATGCTGAACATGGGTGTGAGGTGGCTGATCGTGGAACAGGTGCAAGGGAACCTGGGTGTGAATATGACACAGGGTGGGGTACTGACGTGAGGGAGTTTGCCGCCATAGTCCCACACATAGGAGAAAAATCATGGATTTGAAGATTCCAAAGGCAGAGAGGATTGGGATGGCAATGATGATTAAAGGCACAAAGAAAGACAGTGCCACAATTGTGAATGAGGCATGAGTTTTCTCATGATCAAGAGATGGAGAAAATGGTAAAATGGGAGAAAGGTGTTTGGAAGAAAGTGTGTGGGAGTATTGAACATTAAAAATATATATATATATATATATATATATATATATATATATATATATATGTAAAAAACATCACATTATGGGATCACATTATGGACATGCTTGCAATTGGTCTGCAGCATTGTAGAGCATTCACCATAAAACTTATTTCCACATTAGACTGTGTATTGCCTCAAGTTACGTACACTTTTCACCCTTGAACTAACAGTCTGTGTTAAATTACATGGATGTGGTGTGACCTGCATGGAAGTGACTTGCATCCTGATTTTGGAGCCTCAAAGTGGTGCCCGTAGCCATGTTACCCTCTCCGTGTTAACATTGCTGGTCTTGCTTTCTTTCTCATGCAAACTATTTTTCCGAGCTAGCTTTAATTTATTTCTCACCTGCCTCATGCCCTTATCCTCCTAGTTTTCACTCCATATCTTTACATTACTTATCTTTGCCTTCATTTTCTTTTTCTTTCTTTTCTTCACGTCTTTATATCAGACCCCAGACCAGACCCCGGTTTACGTCGGGGATGCGTTCCTGAAAAGTGTGACATATATCAAAACGAAGAAAATCAAAGCAACTTTTCTCATAAGAATATAAATGAAAAAAATTAGGCGGAATGCCAAATGTTACTGTACTCTGCTAACGTAACATAGTTTTTTTTTAACATTAGAAGCTCCATTCATGGACTGTATAATCCTCATTGAGCCCAGGCGTTAAATTAAGCAAAAAAGGACTATATATATATATATATATATATATATATGTATATATATATATATATATATATGTATATATATATATATATATATATATATATATATATGTATATATATATATATATATATATGTATATATGAAGAAAAGGAAGAATAAGAAAATTAAGGGAAATATATGTGTATGTATATACAGTAAGTCGTCGACTTACGACCTATGCGACTTACGACTGATCGACTTTACGACCACGACAGCGATATGTATTGTATGTCTGGCCACGACTACTCCGCGTCTGGCAGCGCGAGTGTTGCCCAGCTGGGCGTACGACAGTTTCTGCCCCAGCGCCCGCCAGTGCTGGCGTGTTAGCGTGGTCTCGGTATAGCGCAGCTTATCCGTTTGTCTTAAAAATTTCACTTCAAACCCTCAAGATGTCTACCAAGAGGAAATTATCTTTGTCTACTCCTCAACCTGTCAAGAAGAAAAGAAAGGCCATTGATCTCACCACGAAAATGCAGGTGATCAAACAGTACGAAGGAGGAAAGAAAGTGAATGCGATCGCACGTCATCGAAAGTTATCACACTCTACTGTGTCGACGATTTTGAAAGATAAAGAAAGGATTCGTGAAGCTGTGAAAGATTCTGCACCCATGCGATGGACAGTTATAGCGACGCAACGGACCGGGCCCATCCACGAAATGGAGAAATTGCTGCATGTTTGGATGGAAGATCAGATCCAAAAACGGACACCTTTAAGCCATTTTACTGTGCAGACGAAGGCTAGAAGTCTATTTCAGACTTTGAAAGAGCGTGCCGGAGAAGACTACAGTCAAGAATTTGCAGCAAGTACTGGCTGGTTCAAAATATTCAAGAAAAGATTCCAAATTCGTAATGTTCGAGTGACTGGAGAAGCAGCGAGTGCAGATGAGGAAGGAGCTCGTAAGTTTGTTGATAAAGGTAAAAATAAAGGTTGGCCGACTTACGATCAAATAGACTTATGACTGGTTGGTCGTAACCGATCGCGGTCGTAAGTCGACAATTTACTGTATATATTCACAGCCAAGCCCCGACTCGCGAACCGGTTACGTTCCTGAACTCTGTTCATAAGTTGTATTGTTCACAACTCAAATTACCTTAACCCCCCTCCCCTACTCCCCCACCTCTATTATGTGACTACACACTCGGTATTTCTTGAGGATTAATGGTGTAGGCTAAACAAGTGTATTTATTTTAATATTCTAAGGCTGAATTAAACTTAAAATTCTCTCTCGCTATCTTGCGTGCCTTTGCCAACCATTCTCTAAAATCAGACACACAGTTCAGCAAATTTAACGATGACGTCTCACGAAGGCACTGTTCCTTCAAAAGCTTCAATGGTCCTCAAACAGTGTTTCCAACAACCAGTTCAAAAGGACTGAATCCCAACAAGTCCTGAACTGACTCCCTGACAGCAAACAACAATAAGTGTACTACTCCATCCCAATTCTTGTCACACTCAAAGCAGTAAGTTCTAATCATGTTTTCAAAGTCTGGTAGAACCTTTCCAAAACACCTTGTGACTCAGGATGGTAAGACTTTTTTCCTATTTCACTCCCAACTGGTGCAAAACCTGTTAGAAAAGATTTGACATTAAATTTGATCCCTGATCAGATTGTACGACCTGAGATAGGCCAACAAGAGTACAGTCAAGAACTTAACTAATGCCTTGAGAATGTTTGGCATTAACTAATGCCGCTATTTTTCTGAGAGGTATCGCCTCTGGGAACCTCATGGACACACACTTAGTCATCAACATGTATTGATTTCTGCCGGTCTTTGACAAGGGACCAACACAATCGATGATGACAACCCGACTGAAGGGTTCATCAAAATCCGGAATGGGTTTTAATGGCGCCGATGGAATCTTTTGATTTGGTTTCCCTACGATTTGGCATGAATGACAGGATTTACAAAACTTTTCCACATCACATCGCAAAGCCGGCCAAAAGAAATGTGTCAAAATGTTGTCACATGTTTTATTCACCCCTCAGTGACCTGCCAACAATATCTCATGCGCTAAGCTCAATATCTCATTTTGATGTAGTTTTGGAACAACAATTTAAATAATGTACTTTCCATTCATCACCTGCTGATACATTAAGTGGTCTCCATTTCCCAATTAATACCCTTTCTTAAAGGAGAAACTGAGACTTTGATAACTTCCTCCTCTGAGAGGACTCTATTAGTTGGCACTCTTTGCTCAGCATCTTTCATTTGCTCTTCGATAATTCTCTCTCTTATGAGACCCAACTTTTCTGATTGGCCACCAGATTTGTGTTCTGGTCCAATAATATGACCATCACTAGCTTCACCAGCATCAACATCATCACTGACATGGTCCATCAACATTTTCTCCAAAGTATACATGGGTTCTAAGTCCACACTTTTTTCACGATTTCTTCTTCAGACCACTTCTTAGATTTAAAACAAGTCATTACGCATGACAAAAGATCAGGAATCTCCTACTATAGCTGCTCCGAGTTACTCTCAGCATTCGGTTTTTCCACCATCTGTGGGTTAATCGAGACTCCATCTACCACCGGCTCAATCATTTCCGATGATAAAATAAACTCCATCAACAGGAAGGGTAGACATTACACCTACAGTAACAGGTCTGGATATCAGCTCAGACTTTAGATTAACCACCTGAAGAAGTGCATTAACAAAAGCACCAACACCTTGTAACAGTACAACTGGCACCAGTCATCATTCTTTCAGATAGCGACAAAATTCTCTCCAGCATAAAAGACTGAGATGCCCCCATGTCTCTCAATATTTGAACAGGTCGCTGATTTGCAGTGTCGCCTACACCTGACACAAAACTTTCTGTAATGAAAGACTTGTAGCCCTCATTAATTTCATCGAAACCTGGAGTCACCTCCTTTTTGTTTGACCCTTCAATAGTCATTGTCTGCAATGGGCGGTTTCGAGCATTAATAAGTGCAGTTGAAGCACCCTTTGATTGTGGATAATCATTTTGGTTTCTCTTTTCCAACCGATAACACTGAGATTTTAAGCGTCCTTTTCTCTTGCAATGTGCACAAACAGGTCCGGATGAATATTCCGTGGCCGTTTTCTGAACACGAGGAAAATTTACTTTTCAGTCGGCAGGCGAAGAATAATTTAACTTGGCATGCGAGTTTTCCAAAGGACCTTTAACTTGGGCTCTTATTCCTGATGAGGTCCATTGCAGCTCCCCAGGTTACTTTTCGTTGGAAAACCCCGGTTTGTGGAGAGGGATTTTGTGAGTCAAAGCATAATTGTCAGCTATGGTTGCTGCAGTGTGCAATTTGTCTGCCTTTCGTTCGTCCAAATGGTTCCGAACGTCAGAATGCACACATTGTTTAAACTCCTCCACTAAAATCAACTGCCTTATTCTGTCAAATTTGTTCACGATTTCCTTGGAAGTACACCACCTATCAAGCGAATCTCTTTTCCCCGAGCAAATTCCACACAAGTTTTTCCCATATTTCTTCATTGACTGCCTAAACCTCTGCCTATAAGCCTGTAGGACCAATTCATCGGTGAATTGAAGTTTTTACATCGTCATACTGTGCACACAGATGAATCGCTAAAGCAGAGTAAATATCTTGAGCCTTCCCTACAAAAAACACTTTACAATAATATAGTCCAAGACCACAGGGTTTGTGCCACTTTTTCAAAATGAAGGAAGTACTTATCTACTTCTCATTAAAGGGTGGAACAAGTCTCACATGGCTGGTAATGTCCCAAAACTTTTGACCGGTTGACAGAGATATTGGGTCAGATGCAGTTTTAATTCCCTTTATTACTAATTCCATTCGTGTAATCTGTCTCTGAATCTCCAGTTCTTTAATCTTTTCTCTCTCCCAAAGCTCCATTATTCTTAGCCATTCTCTTTCTCGAATCTCGACTTATTTTATCGTATGTTCCCTTTTTGGCTCTTGGTTCTGAAGCTCCAACGCAAATTTATCTCCAATTCCATTACAACTTTTTGAAATATTATGCTATGTATATCGTTTTTGACCCCATCTCTTAAAGGTGAAGAATCACTTGTAAGATTTAAAAAATGATCTTATCCGGATCCAGATTTGGATCTTCACCACAATTGAATCCATTCATCCTTGTCACACACCCAATCTGTCCACCAAGTTTCGTCCAAAACTTTTTGAGATATCTACTCACAGACAAACAAACAGACAGGGATGAAAACATAACCTCCGTCCAACTTTGATGGTGGAGGTAACTATGTAAAAACTATTTACATCCCTAATGTATCCGAAAGGTGCTCCCATGAAGTCATTCAAATAATATGCACAAAACAGCTCATTAATATACATGACCCTGGATATGCATTGTGTGTTAGGGAGGAATTAACACCTCTAGTGTTCTAACTGACTAACAGTTTTGCTAACTACTGTAGTTGATCTGGCTTTGTAGTTCATTTTAGCTTTGTCTTATACTCCGAATCGACTTATCAATTAATGTAGGAAAGAAAAAATGGAAAATTAGCCAATTTTACTTGTACTCCATATGGACTTACAGACTGAAGAATACAGTACATACAGTATATCAAGGCTCTTGATATGTATTACAAAAATAATAATCAGCCCTTTTTTTTTAGAGTGCCTCACTGGGCACGAATTCTTTGTAAAAGGGGGGGGGGTGCACAGTCAAATTTTTGAGGTCCACAGAACAAAAAAACTAACCCTTATTTTCTGCAACATTCAAGTTTGAAAAAATGGATATTTATGCATACACTGATCATTAAAAAGTCCAAAACACATCAGCCAGCCTTTGTTTAATTGAATGAGACAAAATGTTCATTTCTTGAAAAAAAACGTGATATTTATTTAGATTGAACTTCATAATCACGATGTTAGAACTACACAGCCCTTAGTGATACCAGAAATAATATAGGCCTTGTATTCGTTGTGTAGGAAGTCCCACCATTGGAACTCATAACTGTATCATCACTGGAAGAGGCACCAACAGAGCTCTCCGATGTGCTGGCTGAACCTGAGAGCACACTATCCTCTCGATCCCCCTTAACTTCTCCTCTTCCTGCTGCATCAGCAACACTCTCCTGTCGACTTTTTTGCCCTACTCTCCACATTTTGTCTTTCTGCAGGCACAGAGTCGAATTGAGACATGTTTTCTGACTCATTCCTCTGATTTGTCTCAATCGATCTAATTTGGCGCACTTTACTCTTAGGGGCTGGTGTTGGTGGGGGGGGGATTCATATATATATATATATATTCATTGATGTAATTATATTTTTAATATCTCACTGTAAGTTGACTTTCAGAAAAGCTTCATTTAACTGTTATTATGATTAAATTATATTTAATAATTTACCACAGACCAATGGCCCACTAAATATTTACAAGTGCCTTCTGCTAGTGTGCTTCATTTTCACCCCTGTCATACATAGAATACCCCCAAAACCTCATTTGCATATTTTCAATAAACAAACTTGACCAGAAAACTGCACAAGACCAAAATGAGAGAATTATGTGAGCCTGTGATTATTTACATCAATGAACATAGCTCGGAGACTCTTCTGACCCACTTCCAGAACACGTTATATAACTCGTTCTCCAGACTTGTCTGCAAGGGCATTATTATCCCTAACTGATGGAGGCCTCTTCATGTACCATACTGGCGATGAAATATTATCAATCCAATGCCACCAAGATTTATCATAAGATTGTACGTTCTTTTGGATCGAGCTCAGAGGTGATCATCAAATTGTGAATCATAACCAATTGTTTTCACATAATGGTTCACGTATATGCATGTTTGCTGCATCTTCGCGCAGACCACATGTGAGTGAAGTGAATTTGAGAATTATTAACGGTCCCTCTAAATTTGGCAATATTTCATCGTATAAAGTAGATTTCAAAAACCTTGTCGCTTCAATTATGGCGATCGTAAATTTAGGGTTCAAAATCGATGTTGATTATGCAATTTAAGGGTGCCAAACCGGGGATCTGAAACCTAACCACTTATAAAATTTGGTTGCCCGACACTAACATTAGGTGCCCCAAATGTTAGCGTCTCACACTCGTTAATGTAGAGCCCTGCATATACCCATGTATTCCCTACTTAACAAAGGGGTAACATATCTTTATACCCCTTTGTATAGCGAAATCTCATTATGCAGGAGCTCGTTTCCCATGATTAGCCCCTGTTGGACTTCATTTGAAATGGGGGCTCATGGATTTGGTGTCGATTTTTGTGTCTGTACGTGCATCCGCAATAATATCTTGGACATGTATAGACCGATTTTATTCATACTTGGAACAAAGACAAAACATGATGAGCTGGAAATATACATATATACATAAATATATATATATATATATATATATATATATATATATATATATGGATATATAAATATATATGTATATATATATATATATATATATATATATATATATATATATATATATATATATATATATATATATGTATGCACACATATACATACAGTATATATACACATATATATATATATATATATATATATATATATATATATATATATATATATATATATATACAGTGTGTGTATATATATATATATATATATATATATATATATATATATATATATATATATATATATATATATATACAGTTAAGAAGTTGTTTAAACTTTTTGGTTTTTTTACCAACGGCCGGTGCAATACTATACACATTTATATAGAGAGAATTGGGGTCTTCTCCACACCCTTATCCCACTCTCCCAGATATGCTACCGAGACAGAAGCCACACTTGGGTACCCGTTGGCAAATGCAAAATTTGGTTGGATTTGTGTCAGTAGTTTTTAATATTTTGAAGCATATACACACAAACAAACAACCAACTATGCAGTGTAACTAGAATGGCAGTTGGCATACCTCCGCCAGGCTGAACAGTTTACGTTTTGTATCCCACTGATTGGCCAGAACTGCATATGGACCTAAACCAAAATCTAATCGGCTTGTTTTTGTCACCTACCCAACTACTCATCCACCAAGTTTTGTCATAACCCATCCACAACATTTTGAAATATTTTGCTATAGTGTTTGTTGTTTTTGGCCCCACCTCTCAATTGTGAAAAATCACCTAAATTATTATTGGATCCACATGTGGATCTTCACCAAAATCTAATCAATTTGTCCTTGTGACATGCCCAAACTGTCCACAAAGTTTTCTCTGAATCTATCCATAACATTTTGAGATATCCTGCTCACAGACAGACAGAAAAAGAGAAACTGCCAGACAAACAGGGTCGAAAACGTAACCTCCATCCACTATCCGAAACATTGGTAAATATACAATTTCACTTTTACCTTATATACTCACACATACAGCCCTGTGAAGTTGCGCTCCTGGAAGACCACACGAATACAGAATTTGCAAGTATGGATGCCATGGTTAATGGGAAGAAGAGGAGTAAGTTGCCGGGTTATATTGAACATGGCCGGAAGAGAAAGGTAAGTGCATAAGAACAATTATTAAAATAAACAAATTGCAGTGCAGTGACCATAGTGGTGGTATTGGGTGATGATGTGATGACCATGGTGGTGTTGTTGGAGGGAAAGTCATGCGCACTCACACCATTAGCTATCCTATCTAACACATTCACTTTTTCACTCAAACTCATCACTTTCTTCTGCCTTTCCAGCAGAATCACCTTTCCCACTCATCTCCTGCTTTGAAGTCATGAGTCAGGGTCATTATTAAGTGGAAAAGTCGGCCAAGTTTACCATCGTGAGTTGAGAGGTGTTTGCAGTTCACTCACTATTGTTTATTGTTATAAGTGCTGTGTTAAGGAAGGACAGAGCGGCACCCACTGTGACGTGCAGACAAACCAAAGACAATACTGTACAGTATCAACATCTGCAAACCTGCATTAGTGGAATGGTGTGTGGAAGGGGATAGGGTAATGGAGGCTTGCAAACTCTCGAATATGTGGGGTGTGATTGTGGAATCCGTGTACATTTACCAATTTGCGAATGCGGAGGGTTGCCTGTCTATCTGCATTTTTTAGGGTGTGAGAATGTACTTATCAATTTACATGATTGTTGTACTTCATAAGTATAAACTAGAGTGAAGTCAATGGCACATCATTGCAAAATCCCATGCTTCCCACCTAAAGCAAAGTTGAAAGATTGCAAAAAGTTCCACCTGAAACGACCCAACATCAAAGTTTGAGTTAAAAAATTTTTTTCTCCGTTTTGACCCCTGTAACCATAAGTCCCCACCCATGAAGCATGGACTCAGGAATTAAATCCAAAAAGTTACATATTTCATGTGTCCCCCAATGTTTATTGCACATAGAAAGTTTCATTTAAAAATGTTTTAAAATGAACCCCCAAAAAAGGTTTTTTAAATGAAACCTCCATATTTCAGAATTTGGCCTTTTGACCTTGCCCCAGGGGTGGAGCCAAAATGATACTGTTCTTGCACCTTCATGCCATGTGGTGATCATAACTAAGTTTGGTGAATTTCTGTCCAACCGTTTTGCAGTACATAGCGTATCGGACAGAGTGAGGCAATTACAATATCACCCGTTTTTTTTCAAAAATGGTGAGGATAATAAAGTGTTCTACAAATATTTGCTCAGCACAGGTATAGTATGGGTGGGTAGAAGTGGAGAGATGAGGGGGGTTGTGTAGGGGTCTTCATAAATTCCCAAATAGTATAGATGCACGAGATGCATTTATTCCAACAAATGCCGTAATATTTATGTTAACCATTAAAATTATCTGAAAGGTAAGGCACTAAGTATTTTCCTGCATTGAATATATTCTGAGATATTTCATCCGGAGATGCAATGGTCAGACTATTAAATGCAGTTTATATGGTGGACTCACAATTCCTAAGGGTTCCAAGCTTCAGGCAGAGTTCTATCAGTTAACTGCAGCCTTCATGGAGAGATTTCTTTCCAAATAGGATGGACATAGAATTAATTCTTCCAGCTCTGAGCTATGTTTTGAAGACGATTCAGTTTATTCCTTCTGTTGTGTGCTTGCATGAATCAGCCTCATCTCTGAGGTCAAAATGGTCAATGACCTACAAGAGGTTAAAAAATTGTTACCACCAAATGGGATATTTAGAGGATGAAACATAAATGGACATACAGTGCCTATATAAAGTCTACATCCACTTTATTTTTTTTTGTTTACATTTTCTTGCCTTATAGCCTGGAATTAAATTGCATTAAAGCAGATTTTTTCCACCTTTATTTATACATCATAACCCACAACTTCCAAGTGAAAAAAAATTCTACAAATTTCAGAAAATTAATCAAAAATACAAAACTAGAATATCTTGGTGGGATAAGTGTCTTGTAATAGGAGTTCCGAACAAGAAAAAGAGCAATCAGGGATTGCAGACTCTCACCAGGACTTCTTATGAGTGGTGTATTTTTTTTTAATAGGTTTTAGGGTAAATCCAATATGGCTGCCAACCATGTGAACTATGATATCATATCTGTGAACCTTTTGTTCCTCATGGACAGGCGGTCATACGTGTAAAGTTTCACCTTGATTTGATCAGGCACTTCAGAGAAGATTTTTGGAGATTAAAAAAAAAAAAAGTCTGCCAAATCATTTGACCGATGACGTAATGAAATTTGTTTCTGTTGACCATTTTATCCCGAGATGGCACTCAAAATTTTTCATACTGATCGGATGTGGTGTTCTACATATGCAATTATGATTTCACCACGAGGGCACCTATGATGTCATAAAAAAAATCAAGCTCATTCGCCATGAGGAGTACTTGCTATATGCCAAGTTGCAATTATTTCCTTTGTGCAGTTTAAAAAGATCCAGAGGTCCAAAGTTTTTCCAATATGACTGCCACACCACGTGACCTATGATGTCATAATTATCATTAAAACATTCTACATGAGTAGTCACACCAATGGTGAAAATTTGGTCTCAATCCAACATGCAATTGCGGAGAAAAACATGAAAGTTCTGTGTGGACAAACGGACCCAAATTAAATACCCCTCCTTTGGCGATGGTAAAAAATAGGTCAGGTGTTACCAACCACCTTCAAAATCGCAAACCGAGTTAATTGGCCTCCACTTGTGTTAAATTGCAATGATTCTGAGTATTACAGAATATAATCAGCTGTTCTTGTAGGTTTCCTCTGCTGGGTAATGCATTTCACAGCAAAGACTCAACCATGAGCACCAAGGAGCTTTCAAAAGACCTCTGGGATAAAGTTGTGGAATGTCATAAAACAGGGGATGGGTAATAAAATATTTCAAAGGCCTAGAATATCCCTTGGAGCACAGTCAATATAGTCATTAAGAAGTGGAAGGCATGTGGTAGCAACAAGACCCTGCCCAGATCAGGCCGGCCCTCCAAACTGGATGACCAAGCAAGGAGGCGACTCATCAGAGAGGCCCCCAAGAGGCCAATAACAACTTTGAAAGAACTACATGCCTTTCTGGCAAAGACTGGTCACTGTGTGCATGTGACAACAATATCCCAAACACTCCACAAGTCTGGCCTGTACGGTAGGGTGGGAAGAAGGAAGCCATTACTCAAAAAAGCCTGCCTTGAGTCCCATTTGAGGTATGCAAAAAAACACTCATGAGATTTTGAAGCCATTTGTCAAAATGTTTTGTGGGCTGATGAAACCAAAATGGAACTTTTTGCCTGAGAAACTAAAACATTGCATTTGGCGCAAACCCAACACAGCGCATCACCCAAAGAACACCATCCCTACTGTGAAGCATGGTGGTGGCAGCATCATGTTATGGGATGTTTCTCTTTAGCAGTGACTTGGGCACTTGTCAGGATAGAAGGGAAAATGGATGGAGCAAAATACAGAAAAATCTGAGAGGAAAACCTGTTTCTCTCTGCAAAAAAGCTGAAATTGGGATGGGAAGTTCACCTTTCAGCATGACAATGACCCGAAGCACAGAGCCAAAGCAACACTGGAGTGGCAAAGGAACAAAAAGATAAATGTCCTTTAGTGGCCCAGTCAGAGCCCTGACCTAAATCCAATCGAAAATCGGTGGCATGACTTGAAGATTGCTGTCCACCAACACTCACTACGCAACTTGACTGAGCTTGAACAGTTTTGTGGAGAAGAATGGGCAAGTATTGCCCAATCAAGTTTGGCCAGTTAGGAGAGACCTATCCCAACAGACTCACAGCTGCAATTGCTGTCAAAGGTGCTTCCGCGAAGTGTTAGCTCAGGGGGGGGTGGACACTTATCCAACCAAGATATTCTAGTTTCGTATTTTTCATTAATTTTCTGAAGTTTATTGAATTTGTTTTTCACTTGGAAGTTTTCGGTTACGATGTGCATATAAAGGTGTAAAAAGTTTTATTTCATGCAATATATTTCCAGGCTATAAGTCAACAAATGGTGAAAATTTTTAAAAGGGGTATAGACTTTCTGTAGGCACTGTATTTGATGAATGGAGTGAAACTTGCATGAACAACGTTCCACAATAAGGGAAAGTGTTCGTCATGTCGTCCGAACATAGAAGTTGCATAATATGAATCTTGAATTTTGCAAGTCCAACCACACACATCCAAATATTTCATCCTTATATAATTATATCACAAGATAATTATACATGAATCCATAGTCTGAAGCAGCACATGAATGAGGTGTTCTGCTGAGTTTCTTGATTAGTTGTTCTCTTTATACAAAAATCATCGATGAAGGTTTCCACACTTTGATACAGACAAGATTCACAAATGCTTTTGTATGACGTGATATGACATGTATGGAGATGCCTGATTTTTAAAGTGAAAAAGAAACATTGTCATGGTTGATGGCAGATGGCATTCCTCATGGATACAAAACACATTTATTGTATGCAGTGTCGAGGCTCGTGGAGGAGCGAGAACATAATTCATGGATTGTGATGTAACAGAGTGAAAAGAAGAAAAGAAAGAGTGGGGAGGGAGGAATGGGGAGGGGGAGATACTAAAACAGAAGAGTTGAGGGACAAAATAGAGGGATATTTGGATTAATAAGGGATATTGGGAAGAATGGTGGCAAGGGAAGAGCACAAGGGGTGAGCAAGATGGATACAGCCGCAAACTCTCAATCGCAGAAGTCCAAGAAAAAAGTGAAAACTTGGAAAAAGGTGGACTTGGAGAGGGATACATGGGGTAGAAAAGATTATGGTTGTGGATGAGGGATGACCTGAAATAGTGGTGAACAAATGTATTGAAGCCTTGGAGGAATTAGTGACATTGAAGACACTGAGGAAGTTGGATTCATAGGTGGGATGAAAGATGAATAAAAGAGGAAAGCAGGTGGCATGGATACCACGTCGAGGCTCGTGTAAGAGCTAATACGCAGAAGACAAGAGGGGCAGGAGAGGGAAGCACAAAATTGTGGGGAACAAAGACAATAGGAGATCTGTGGAAGGGAGAGGGATGGGATGGGGTGGGGTACAGAGGTTAAACAAAATGGTACTACAGGGAAATTAATGAGTGGAGATGAGTAGTGAGTCTGGATTTTGGACATTTTATGAGAAAGGGGTTTACTGTTTCACTAGAAGGGGGTTTACTTGTATGCACTCTGCAGAAACCTGTGGGAAGGGGTGGTGGGGGTGGGGACAGAGAACAGAAATGGTGGAGGTTGCGAGACCAGAAAGGTGGCAGGAGAAGACAGAGTCCACTGACCTGTCTGCTACGTAAAATTGATGAGCCCTGAGACAGCTTCATCATTGGGATATTCCAATGATTTTGAAGGCTTTGGTTTCCACGTGAAACTGAGGATGGTGTGAGGCAGGGGCACCAGCCCAAAGGAGAGAGCAGTACTCCATCCAAGCTGTGGAGGAAGCCCTTGTAGGTTGATTAAAGTTCATGTGTGCCAAGAAAAGGCTTTACACAATGGTGGATGCCCAGTCGGCGACTGGCTTTGGCCGCCAACTCAGATATGTGGTTTTCCCAAAAATTTATTGACTTTTCATTATTATTCAAATCATTATCACTCTTGTTATTGAGTTTGGACCAATTTATGTACTTTAGGAAAGTAGAAACTGTATTTCAAATTTCAAAGAAAGCATGGATAAACTTTCTCATCAAAGGTATGTAGCGTATGCTGAACAGTGCTCTGAGGTTCAAATGCATACTGCATTTGGTCCATGGTAGGTGACAGACACCAACCTCAAATATGTGATGAGTATTTGTCTTCGTTTTCAGTGAGTATCTGTGCATCATACATCATGTTATTTTTTTCTCTCAAAGGTTCTGTGGTGTTG
>NC_140966.1:68042555-68057555 GCF_056783735.1 Eptatretus burgeri
CCATTAAGCCAACACCAAGCATAATCTCAACTCTTGTTGACCAGCAAAGCCCTTTTAAGTAGTTTATTGGAGGTGAATGTCCAAAACTGAAGTTGAGGTGAAACAGTAAGCTGGGACAATCGTGTTGATTTGCATGTTTCAAATGTATTTCTGGAAATGTTTCATAGAAACTAAAAAGTTCTCTCTTCTCTCTCTGTCTATCTCGATCTAGATCTCGATCTAGATCTCGATCTCTATCTCTATCCTGTCTTCCCCCATCTTCCTCTGTCTTCCCCATATCTCTCTGTCCCTCTTTAAAAAAATATCTTTCTCTCTTTCTTTCTCATGGTTAACGTCACAAAGCAATGAGTTAAAGTCAAAAAAAATTCTCAGAACGAATCTACAATTGCTAAATTATATTAGCTGTAGTGACATAACAATTAACTCTAATTGGGGCAACCACTTCTTGTTCAACACATGACAATGATGATATTCAAAAAGGAAGAATCCAGTGCTTAAGAAGTATATATTTTGTAACTGCAACCATCATAAAAGCAGATGGTGACAGTAAACAAAAATTCAAGTTCATAAAGATTTTAAAAAACCATTTTATTTCAATGTTCTGCTATTAAACTGTTCAAGATATCGGTTTGCTTATGAAGAGGAAAGATGTGATGCTGATTTCAATGATAGAGAGATTATGTAATCTTACTGAGAATTACATGGAATACTAATGGCATGATAATTTAAAAATATCTACTTTCAACGCTGTCTCATTTACCACTCACCATAACAGAGGAATATCTTCTTCTTCTTTAGCGGCCACTATTTTCCCACATTGTGGGGTCGGCCGGAGGAAGTTTGGCCCAAGTCTTCATGAACCGGCGAGCCTGGCCTGACGTTCGACTAGTTAGGGCAGGAATTTGGTATTTGGCCATGTTTCCGGCGATGGCTCACCTACTCTTTGCAAAAGACACCATGGGAACTTTAACATTCACCAACGAATGCTGGCAGACAGGATGTCCGTTTAACGTCCATCCGAGGGACAGCACACACATTGATGATTCACCCTGCCTGTGAAACACCAGGATGACAGTTGATAGCTGGGTCGGGAATCAAACCCAGGCGAGATAGTTTAGCGGCAGGTGTGCATACCTGCCAGCCCCATAACAGAGGAATGTAACAAAGAAAAGGAAAGTTACAATAAGCAAAATCAGGTGTGCCAGTTGTTTTGAAAATGTCTTCAAAACTGAGAGGTTGTTTCCCCCATCTGCTGTTGGGGGACCAGCTTGGACCAGCTGCTGTTGATGTGTACATCAATCAATCAATCAAATGTACCATACTTTTGACAGATCCATGCTGCCAGAGAAGTTTCTGGGAAAATGTTATGCTGGGTAGTTTGCCATTGCTTTCCAAGCAGTCTGTCAGGGCAGCCTGGAATTAGTAATTTGTTTAGGGCGCTGAACAGAACTCCTGTGCCCTTTGTGAAAATACCATGGGGTCTTTCATGTCTACTATTGACTCGTGCTGGCAGATGGGTCTTCTGGATTATCCTTTGGATGGATGGCACACACTTTGCTGAGTTTGCCATGGATGTGAAACTCCAGGGTTTATATCTGTGATGGGATTCAAACCCAGACTAGACAGCTTAAAGGCACTTGCACGTAACTCGAGACTAATCTTGCAACCCTGTTGATGTAAACTATTTGAAAAAGGGTTAGTTTAATTTCTAGTGACAGAAGACGTTTTCATAGTTTATTTTTACCCCTCACATGCAGAGTGAAAAGCATGGTTAAGCAATTGGCTTGTGTCTGTCTGTCCATCCGTCTTTTCAGTTTATGACCGGAATAACTTTATGAATAAGTTCAGGAACAACTTTTTTAAATCAAATGTTATTTTTTAAACATGAATAGGAAGACAAGTCTTTCATTTTAACGTACTTTGGCCGTGAATCCATCCCGATCAGACTTGCGCAAAGAGTAGTAAGATAACGTTTTTTTTTTTTACTCTTTGTGTCTGCCTGGCAGTGAGACAAAATTGAAAATCATCCAAAACAGGAAACTTACTGCTTTTAAGGATGCCATAAAGGACACGAACAGGCGATATGAATAACTAATGTAACGTGTTAAATAAGGCGTTGCAATCGACACTACATCAATGGCGGTAAAGCTCCGGAATGTTTTTTTTACACGACTTTTACAATCTTTATTTTATTTAAATTGAAATATATATATATATATATATATATATATATATATATATATATATATATATATATATATATATATATATATATATATATATATATACTTTAACACTAGAACACAAATCGCCTTCTTAATACTTCCAAGAACCTCGACTTTTGCAGTACTTGGAGATGTTCTATATACGGTGGTGTATTAAGTGGCACATGAGATTTCTTCAATTTGTGCTAAAATTCTGGATTTTTTTTTTAAACGAGCTTTAAAATCATTATTTTATTACAATTGAAGTATATACTTAAACACTACGCAGGGTTATCATGTTCTACGTACACTCTCGTTCAATAGGTCACAAGTTTAATTGGGCAAGATACTCTCCTTTGTTGCTTTTTTCGACCAACATCTTTGTTTGTCGCTGGGATCAGCTGGCACGATTTTGAATATATACATCTGCAATGTCCATGCGTGGGCTACAGGACGACAGAATTTGACTGAAAGTTAAAAAAAATTATTTCGAAGAAAAAAAAAAAGAGCAAGTTGTTTTGCTGCATAACTGCCGGCACTGCCAAGCCAGCCACGATAATGAGCATAAGAAATTTGCATTCATGGAGAAACACTACTTGTGGATAAATATAAGAAAAGGAACGGTTTCAGTTCATGCCCAATAAACATCAGGATAAACAGTGAAGAAATTAAATTTAGTAAATGATAAAGACAACATAAGTCAGGTCCAATTAAATCCACTGGAATACTTGGATCATGCGATTTTAAACAACTTTTTCAGCACTAAACAATTAAAGCAATCAGTTTTAATGGTTCCAAAAAAAAAAAAAAATTTTTACTTTGGGAAGTAAAAGCAAACATAATACTGCAAGAGCAAGAATAAGAGAATCATTATCATAAAATAAATCAAACAAAGGAGATCAACATAAAATCAACAAATAAAGTTTATTACGACATCGTAAACAGATCCACCAAATGCGGACTGGCAGGATAGCTTCGAGTTGTGTATACTTGCATTGGAGCTGTCTCGCCTGGGTTGCAATCTAAACTGGGGCTATAAAGTGTCATCTTGGTATTTTGCATTTTGCATTTGGTGGATATTAATAAGCAAGAGGGTCTGTCTTCCAGCACCGGTTGTTTGTGGACGTTAAGATGCTATAGTGTCATTCGTGAGGAGTAGGTGAGTTCTTTCTGCCACTCTGATCAAATTATAAATTCCAGCTGTAGTACAACATGAAGCTTGGCCAGCCAGTTTGTGAAAGACCTGTCCAAAAAAGGTTCCCCAGTTGACCCTTCAAGAAGGTGGGAGTAATTGGGGCCGTTAAATAATGTGGTAGTAGTAGTAGTAGTAGTAGATAGAATCACAACTGGCCTATAAAAATCCACTTAAACATGACAGGACCTCTTAATTACATAAACAAAAGCAGAAGGGTACTCATTAGAGCGCATACCTCCGCCATGCAATGCATGATCCAGTCGAACATATCAGGCCCAGTACATTTTTGAGATATCATGCTATATATCATTTTTGGCCCTATCTGTCAATAATGGAAGAATCACTTTAAAACTTATCAGATCCGGATTCGGATCTTCACCAAATTTGAAGCAATTCTTCCTTGTCACACACCCAACATGTCCACCAAGTTTCGTCCGGATCCGTCCACAACTTTTTTTTAGATATCCTATACACAAACAGACAAGCAGACAGACAAACAGACAGACAGAAAGCGGTTGAAAACATAACCTCCTTCACCTTCGGTGGTGGAGATAATGATGAGTTACAGTTTGAAAAGTCAGTAACAACAAAGTTATTAGGAACTAATTATGTGCAAGGTTATCCCTAACCTATAGTTAAGTTATGGTATGTAAAAATACAGGAAAACCAAGGATGTGCTTTTGAATCATTTCTTTTTTCTGTCTCGCTCACTTTGCAGAGGACTCCGCTCGATGCGTGCACGGATAATTATTCTTCCTGCGTTTTCTTCTTGCACCCTCTTCTTGTTTCTTATTATTATTACTTTTCAGCAGATGTCAGTTACTTTCGTGTGCAGTACATCCAAAGCAGGTCATTTTCATCTGGAAAATCATGAATACTCTGGCAGGGATACTGTAAATATTTTAAACATATACAGCAGATTGTAAGCAACCAAGGCAGCTGACATAATGTGTCTTTTGAAGGATGATATTCCATGAGTTCCACTGCCATTGGTAATGCCATAATAATAATGGATTTGCTTACTTGTTTATATATCCAATCATACCACCTGGCATGTGGAGCTTCTTATGAATTTTCACCACTTTCGTCGGTCTTGGGCCCACATTCCAATTTTATCCCAGGTGACCTTCATTCCTTTCATTTCCTTCTCGACGGCATGTCGTCAGATCTCTCTTGGCCATCCAACCCTTCTCTTGCAGCCAGATGCCCAACATATTGCTCTTTTCGGTATATCCTGAGCCTCCATTCGTAACATGTGACCAATCACATCTCCACCTCCTAATTTTGATCTCTTTTAATGTTTTTCCTCCCTTTTAGCATTTCAACGTCTTTCCTATGAGCCATGTCAGGCAAGAAGATTCTCGAGATTTTTCTCATGGCTGCTGTAGATGAAAGACTCCAATTGGGAAACTATTTTTTGGTGATTTTTTTTCAAACATTCACATCCAAATCGGAGGACTGACTTCACATTGCTGTCAAAGATCCTCACCTTAATTTTGGTGTTGTACTTCTTTGACTTTCAAATTTCTTTGAGTCTCATGAATACATCCCTTGCCTTTTGTATCTGCTGTAGAACATCTGCATCTCCCCCTCCTGTTGTGGTAACCATGGACCACAGATATGTAAACTTAGTCAACACCTCTAATGGGTGAATTATTGCACGTGAAGATGTTGGTGTGTGGACCATGTACAGTGCCTATAGAAAGTCGACACCCCCTTTCAATATGTTCATCTTTTGTTGCCTGATAGCCTCGAATTAAATTGCATTAAGTCAGACTTTTCCAACCTTTATATACACATCATAACCCACAACTTCCAAGTGAAAAATAAATTCTACAATTTTCCGAAAATTAATCAAAAATATGAAACTATTATTTCTTGGTTGCTTAAGTGTCCACCACCCCCCCTCTTGGTTGCTTAAGTGTCCACCGCCCCCCCCCCAACCCCTCAGTTAATACTTGGTGGAAACACCTTTGATGGCAATTACAGCTGTGAGTCTGTTGGGATATGTCTCGAACAACTTTGTACACCTTGATTGGGTAATATTTGCCCATTCTTCTTGACAAAACTGTTCAAGTTGTATGGAGAGTGTTGATGGACAGCAATCTTCAAGTCATTGCCACAATTTTTATTGGATTTATGTCAGGGCTCTGACTGGGCCACTCAAGGTCATTTATCTTTTTGTTCCTTAGCCACTCCAGTGTAGCTTTGGCCGTGTGCCTCGGGTCACTGTCATGCCAAGGTGAACTTCCGTCCCAATTTCAGCTTTCTTGGAAAGGGCAACAGGTTTTCCTCTCGGATTTTTCTGTATTTTGCTTCATCCATTTTCCCTTCTATCCTGACAAGTGCCCCAGTCCTTGCTGATGAGGAACATCCCCATAACATGATGCTGCCACCACTATGCTTCACAGTAGGGATGGTGTTCTTTGGGTGATGTGCTATGTTGGGATTGCACCAAATGTAACATTTTGCATTTAGGCCAAAAAGTTCCATCTTGGTTTCGTCAGGCCACAAAACCTTTTGCCACACGGCTTCAGAAAATCTGGAGTGGTTTTTGCACACCTCGAATGGGACTCAAGGTTGTTTTTTTTTTGAGTAATGGCTTCCATCTTGCCACCCTACCATACAGTCCAGATTTTTGGAGTGATTGGGATATTGTTGTCACAAGCACACAGTGACCAGTCTTTGCCATAAAGACCTGTAGCTCTTTCAAAATTGCCATTGGCCTCTTGGTGGCCTCTCTGATCAGTCTCCTCCTTGATTGGTCATCCAGTTTGGAAGGGTGGCCCGATCGAGGCAGGATCTTGGTGGTACCACATGCCTTCTACTTTTTAACGATTATCTTGAGTCTTGACTGTGCTTCAAAGGATATTCAAGGCGTTTGAAATATTTTTTTCTACCCATCCCCTGATCTGTGCCTTTCCACAACTTATCCCGGAGGTCATTTTAAAGCTACTTGTTGCTAACAGTTGAGTCTGCTGTGAAATGCACTACACAGTGAAGTAAACCTACAGGAACAGCTGATTTTATTCTGAAGTAATCAGAATCACCACAATTTAACACAGGTGGAGGCCAATTAACTTGGTGTGTGATTTTGGAGGTGATCGGCTACACCTGAGCTAATGTACAATTACTATTATAGGGGCAGTGGACACATCCAACTAAGATATTCTAGTTTTGTATTTTTAAATAATTTTCAGAAATTTGTAGAATTTGTTTTTCACTCGGAAGTTGTGGGTTACGATGTGGAAGTAAAGGTGAAAAAAAAGTCTGAATTAATGCAATTTCATTCCAGGCTGTAAGGCAACAAAAGGTGAAAAATTTGAAAGGGGGTCGAGACTTTCTGTAGGCACTGTACGTCCATGTCTTTTTTTTAGGTTTGGCTGTGTTAATTTTCAGCTCCACTTGCACCACGTCCTCCTGTAGCCTATTGGCTTTCTCCTGCATGCTATCGAAGGATAGTGACATCGGGTAGATGTCATCTGCAAAGCAGAGTTCCTGTCACTGTTCAAATTGGTAACAATGGAATTGAGTTCATGATACTGTAATTGGGTCCCAACAAGGTCATAAAGAATCCATAGTAAGACACCCTGGGCTGATAATCCTGTCCCTCTTTTCTTTTCCTTTTACCTTCATCATCCTGTACTGAAGTATTCTTACATTGGTGTCAACGGTGTGTTGTTTACAAAGACCCATGTCGTTAATCCAACTCATCACAAGTTAATTTTGGGGAAGGGTGAATAAGAGTGGACAGGATAATTTATCTTTATCATTCACTGCAATTGGAAGGAATTTTAAATGTATTAAACGAAACATGTTCTCTCTTTAAGTTTACTTCTTTTCACTTTTTCAAATGAAGCAATTGAAGAAAAATTACAATGTCCCACCTTGGCCACCATCCCAATTTTGTCGTCTTTCCCTAACTCTGCATGGGATTGACGCAGCTAAAGATATTAAAGAATAATAAATGTTTTTTTTTCTGCATTCTATTGATAAAAAGACTGCTTTCCTTCCACTACCACTAAAAAAAAAAAAAGAGTCTTCATCGTGGGAATGTCCAAAACTGATGAGAATGTTTGTTTTTCACCAACGTTGGAAACATGGTGTTCTTGACATTCTGTGCATTCACCTTTTTCATTTTTGCTTTGATGAAGGCCGAATTATCGAAACGTCAGCTGCACTTAATATTCCATCATTGGAGATGCACATTTTCTAACTTTGTTGATAAAATCCACAGTTTGCCTGTCGCAGATAGCTGTCCAAGGAGCAGACCAGCCGTCTAATACTTCTTTGTTGGATAGAAGTTTTTGCAATGATTGATTACCTTTCCATGAACAATATTCAGAGATGTTCTTTGCAAAAATTGGGCTCATATGGAAGTGGAAGGGAGATGTTTAAGATCTGGGGAAGTACAGGGCCATTATGCTCCTCGGTCATGTCATGAAGGTGCTGGAGAGGATTCTGGATGGGAGGATAAAGAAGAGTGTGGAGATGGAGATCAGAGAAGAGCAGCAAGGGGGTTAGAAAGAGTCGGGAGATGACAGATGGGATGTTCGTGCTGAGACAGCTGATGGAGAAGAATTTGGAGGTGCAAGGTGAAATGACATTGGGATTTGTGGACCTGGAGAAGGCCTACGACACCATTCCAAGAGAGATTGTGATGATGACACTGATATGGATGGGAATGCTGGAAGCAGAAGTTAGGTTGGTGGAAGAGATGTACAAGAGAACAAAGGAAAGCTTATTTCGTTGGACCGAGAATGTCTGAGAAATTCAGTGTGAACATTGGTTTGAGGCAGGGAAGATCTCTCAGCCAATTGATGTTTATTATGGTGATGGTGATGGAGCTAGTCGGCAGGAAGGTAAATCTGGGTGGAACAGTGACTGGGGATGGTAAATCGGAGGCAGATGTGTGAAGGAGGATTCAGGTGGGTGTGAATGCATGGGGGGATTAATGGCAGACAGAAAGATATCAAAGAAATTGAAAGGGAAGGTTCTGATGTGTGTAACGCTGGCCTACCTTTATGGTCTGGAAATGGTGGCACTGACAGAGACAACAGAGGCTGCAAGTTTGTGAGAACACCTGTGTCAGGAGGATTGCAGAAGTGAAGAGGGTGGATGTAAAGAGGATGGATGAACTGAGGGAGGAGATTGGTGTGCAGATGAGCTTAACAGGAAGATTGCTGAGATGGGCTGGACACCTTGGTGTGGATGGGGGAAGAGAGAATGGCAAAGAGAGCAGATAGGTTGATGGAGAAATGTAGGAGGAACATAGGTAGACCACAGTTGAGATTGGGGGATTGTGTGAGGAGGGATATCAGTAAGTTAGGAGTGGATGAAGAGTGGAGAGAGTTGGCTGAGGACAGAGGGAAGTGGCGGAGTATCGTGGTCAAGGCAGGGCAGAAGCTTGGTACCGTTGGACCTCACCCCTTAGAAAGGAGGGAGGATGAGGAGGATGAGAAGAAAAAGAAGTTATTTGGAAAATAATTACACTGTAACCTGATGGAAAGTTTTGAATACCAATTGTTGATGAAAGATCCTTACTTTTTGAGCTGAGTGTGGGCCTTCATTTTCGTCTTTGAAAACTAATTGCTGTCGATGATGGTATTTTAAATAACTTAATGAAATTCTGAAGGATGTTGGGTCAATATAGCTTTGAAACAGTCTCTCAGTATTAGCCAAGTATTTTTTTTTCTTTGCCGTTAAGCTAGCCCATATTATCATTGACCTTGTAGCATGGCAGCTTCTGCTACTGTGAAGCACTGTTTGCTTGGGCATCTAGTTCCAAACCATTATCCTGCCATTAAAACCATTCCATTCGGATCACAGCACACAGTCTGGGCATAGCACCAATGTAGTATTCCTTTTGCCTTTTTCTCAATGGTAATGTGTTGTATGATCTGTAATCAAGGACAAGTTGGTTATACATTGCGAGTTTGAAGATGTTTGTTCGGCTCATGCGACGAAACAGTTGTCAAAGCGGAAGTGTTCTTAACTTGATTCTGAGACACTTGGTGGCATGGAATTTGTCATCAAATCTATCAGTCATTCCTTGTCGTACTCAATGAGCTCCATCTTGCGTACGGTGAGTCTGCTGATGCCTGATCCATCCATCCATCCATTCTGACCACACTCTGTGCAGAGCGTTGTTACAGTCTGATAGTTACTTCAACCTGACGACTGTTTCCAGACGAATGCTCGTGTGCAGCCATCTTACCTCTGGCCCCTACCTATGCAACCACCTTACCTGGCATTCATCAAATATGTTGAAATTTGCTCTAAATAAATTCCGAAGTAATTTTTTTTGGCAGATTTTTTAATTCAGTTGAGGTGTTTGGGAAAACGGCCAACATTAACCCGTTTCAGTGAACACAACCACGTTTTATAAGCCAATGATGTCCGATGTGGGCAGATCAGTCATTGTGTGTGTGAGAACAATCTGGAAGGCGCACAAAACATAGATGCAATGTATTTCACGCCATCGGATATCGTATCGCATTTCAAACGGGAGTATCCTTACCCCTCTGCACATATTGTATAGAACTTTACTTTCTTAACGTTTCCAGCTCTATGCGTACTCTTTCTTGAAATGGTTTCTATCGGTTTAATGTTGTTGTGATTTGATTGGTTATTGTGCATTTCTTTTTTTCCCACATTTTCATGCACTATATAATATTTTCAACCTTTTCTGTCGAGTCACATGTTGTAAAGATGTAGCTTTTGCGCAGACAGGTTTTGAATGCACATTGAACACAAGGAATATTTTGTTGCAGCTCTGACATTTACTGTATAGTTTAGCAAAAAAAAATGAAACTATCGTCTTTTTCAAAGCATGAAAACCCAAAAGGGCATTTATCACGGCCACGCAGACCAAGATGTGATCGAAGAGCCTTGCATGCAATTAGGCCTGTATTTGAAGCAAATGAGAACTTGTCCCTTAGGCCTTTGCAGAAAACACAACACATAACAAGTCTCCTCCAATTAAAGTTCCCGCTCTTTGTACTGCAGCCTAAGCAGGAGCTCGAGTTAAAGAAATTGCCTAACCCTGAATGTGACACTGATGACATGCCTTTACGCCATCCGATGTCTCACCCACCCCCTAGCAGGTACTCACCGCCATGGATACCCACCTGGCCAACGGCTCCGTGTGCGGCGGCGGTGCGGTTAATGGCCCGTCGGGGAGCTCCTCCAGCTCAGCCTGTTCGCTGCTTGGTGCATCAATGGGGCCTGGACCTAGCGTGCAGTCATCTGAAGACAGCAAGACCAACCTGATCGTGAACTACCTACCCCAGACGATGACTCAGGAGGAAATGCGGAGCCTTTTTGGCAGCATCGGCGAGATCGAGTCTTGCAAGCTCATCCGTGATAAAATTACAGGTTTGTACAGGGGCTACAGCAATGGGTCTTATTTATAGCAGTAATGTTTGCTTTCAATGTCTAAGCTCTTTATAAAACATAAACATTGCTTGAGTATGGGTGCACCCAATGAGACAATTTTCCCTAATATATCATGAATTGATGTTTTTTTTATGTAAACGTGGTTGTCAACAATATGGCCAAATTGCTGAAATATATAAAGCCAAACAGTCTCGTGGCAGGGGAAAGGAAGTACAGTTGGAACATTTTGTATATGAGATAGTAGAACCACCTCTAAGCTGTTTAACGTTGGTTCGAATCTCAGCCAAGCTCATGTTGAATCATCAATGCGTATGTCGTCTCTTGGATGGACGTTAAACTTGGCCTCCCATCTGATGGCATTAGTTGGTGAATGTTAAACATCCCATGATGTCCTTCCTGAAGAGTCGGCGAGCTGTCGATGGAACCATGAACAAATTCTTTCCCTGACTTCATGAGTCAGAGTGGCAACCCAACCAGGATTGTAGCCCAGTAACTGCTTCAGCAGCACCAATGCTCTGCATAGGATGATGATGATGATGATGATGATGATTATGATGATGTTGACAACGACATTAGAACTTCAAATTATTAATGAGAATGTGACAGATTTATTGATGTGCAATATTCTGAACTCGTGGTGGGCACCCGTGGGAATCCCTTTGGCATGAACTTTTATGCCATTTCGACATCTCGAGTTAGATGCTGCACGTGGAGTTTTACAAAGTTGTTGCTGGCAATTCATCAGATGCAGAAATTATATAACCTACACAATTTATTTTCTTCACAAAATATGTGAGTGCATGTCCGTGCACTATATAGTTTATGTGTAATTCCACATAATATAAAATGTGACTTCAAGATCTGAATTCTTCCTCCTGCCCCCCTCCCCATACTCTTTCCCCCTCTCTCCTCCCCCCCTCCACCCTCTCTCCTCTCACCCCTCATCATGCACACTGCACAGGGGGGAGGGAGAGAGGATCTTGCACAGGGGAGAGAATGGAGGCAGGGGGTGTGGAGTGACTTACTTCTGCCTTAACTTGATTGACTTCACTTGAGAGGGGGTAGAACCCGCATTGACTGACTAATTACTCCTGGCGTTCATTTTTAAACTTGAAAGCAACAAATACACTTCACTTCACAAATTAAAAATACCTTAAAACCAAATGTTAATAATAAATATTGGATTCCATCGTTAATCCACATACCAGCAGGCACACAATGTTGTTGCAACATCATTTGCCGGTTCTATCCCGATGTCAGAATTGGGTCAGTGGGAAGTTATTTTTGCAACACCCATGACGTAAGATTTCAACGATGTGACAACGTTGAAATCTGATGTCGTTGCAGCGTCGTGTTCTGGTTGTATCCTGACGTCAGAATTGGGTCAGTGGGAAGTTGTATTTGCAACACCCATGACGTCAGATTTCAACGTTGTCACAACATTGAAGCATGACGTTATTTTTCAACTTTATCACAACGTTCATAAAATGGAGTTTTGTTTTTACCCTTTTCTTTGCACGCCAAAGAAACGAACATTGCAGTGCATGACACCCTTCAGCTTCCAGCTTGATGGAGCCCTCGACCCGTAGGTCTGGGGCCAGCGGAGCACCGCTGTTCCACCGGTGCCATTATCAAAACATTGAAGTTGTATTGCAACATCTTTATGTTGCACAGTAACACATAATGACCACAACTTGAAAACAACTGAAATTCATAATCATTTATTATCACGTATCACGCAGAGCATGATTGCGGCAAAAATGTACAAGCAGTATTAACAATAATATCATCTTTATTCGTACCAAAAAAGCACACTCAAATACAAACGTACAATAAATAAAAGTACATACCATTGCAATTGAGAAACATACACTAAAAATGGGGAATAAAAAGAAATACCACATGGGTAAAAGTCGTAAATACCTTTTTGACAAATTCACTTTGTGCAAAGCAGAGTTAACAATTCAAATTCAGAAAGTTCTGCTCCAGAGAGGAACTGTGGAGCTTCTTCTCTCTCAAATATAATTGACTGCACAAAGGCACCTTTAAGTACAACAACATCATCATGCAGTGTTAGTAAAACTGCTAATAATTCTATGCTTGCATACATTATGGGCATTAGGAGCATAATAGGAATTGACCAATAACTTGCATTTATATAAAATGCAATTAAAAGTTTTAGCAACTGATGACATACTACCCATTGTTGCAAGATTCGTAATTAAGCAACCTCAGGTAAGAATTATGAGAAGAGGAAGAACCACATATAAATTTTGCTATACGATATAATAGTTGACATTCAATAGGTAGAAATTCAGCAATGACTGGTAAAAGAGTACAATATGGATCCTACTTGGGAAGTCAAACACCTTTCTGATAGAATTTCTCCATGATATATATATATATATATATATATATATATATATATATATATATATATATATATATATATATATATATATATATATATATATATATATATATATTTGAAATATTTTTACTTGTTATGTCCCACAGCGGTCATCAATAGAATGAGGTGCAAAAAGACTTAAACAGATGATACTTGACATGATATGAACAGTGCATAAAATTATATAAAACTGAATTACAATCAGGCAAATCAATGAGACCAAATATATATCGATGTGTCTGTATTCATACAAAGAAAAAATATAAATCTAACCTCATTAAGTATGAAAACACAATTTTGAATGCATCTCACATAAATAATTCCAAAGCACAAAAAAATTAATTTGTTGGGTGTTTTCAATCTTAATTTCACAAGAAAAGAAAATAACTTCATTATGCATAAAAGTACATGTAAATATTTTCACAATGTAAACTTAGGCTGGGTTTCCAACATACATTACAATTAACGATGCTGCAATTTCTTAATAATCAAGGATGTGGACGGCTGGCACAGCGTGTTGCTGTTACTCATTATTACATGAGGGCTTGTTCCTGCCTGCACCTCCACGCCGATCAGGGGCATATTTCAAATGTTGTGATATGGCAGTGTCCACAGCTGCCTCCGTTGCTGTTGGCTGACTGGCCATGGTACTGTCTGAAAAATAATATGAATTTCCACTTCATGTATATATAGGGCTTTATGATCATCAAACAAGACTGTGATTTACGTGAAAAACTACGTGCAATGTGAATTACGCTCAAGTCATGCACATTATAAACTGTCATTTAGCAGAATTCATTACCTCTGACAACTTTATAAAAATTCAGGTTCCAGAAAGGTCTCTTCCCATTCTTTCCACACAAATTGTATGTGGACATCACAGCATAGGACATCACCCTTATTTTAGAAAATAAAAACAATTTAGTACACCAGTGTTCGAAGCAGCTTGTAACAAATTTTAAGTTCCACTGCCCTTAAAAAGCCTCAATTAATATTATTTTTTATAATATAAAAGTTATTTTCATGTCTTTTGATAACCATTTTACCAAAGGAAAACAATTGTGCACCGAAAAACTTGAACAATACCCCTATAGTGACAAACTACCACAATGAAGGCTTCATTGTTACAAGCGGCAGTTTGTTGGCGGCCAAAGGGTTAATATTTTATGACAAAACTTCACATTTTTCGGCGAACAACAACTGACAATTGTTTTCCTTTTGCCTTTGGTTAGGCCTAACTCTTTAAAAGCGGACATAAAAAAATAGTATATTATTTAAAATAATATTAATTGAGGCTTTTTTAAGGGCAGTGGACCTTTAAATTTGTTACATTGCGGTACAATGCGGTAATTCGTCAGACCCGAACGGCCGAAGCATTATCCACACCAGTAAAATATTTTTTAAAGTTTCTGAACCAAACTTGTCCAAAGTAATTTTTACAGAGTCCCCTTTTTTGCCACAGACCGGTGTTTTTTTTCACCAGGCCGACTAAAATATGAATTGATTATTTACCATCGATTTGTACACACGATCAGGGCCATATCAGCGACAGCTCAACGTGATAAACGAGCGATGAAATCGGGTGCCATAGGATTCGATCGTCAGATGCACGTTCGAGTCCAACGCTCGGATCACGATCGAGTGCCCCGAAGGGCTCGGGACCGGGAGAGTTTCCATTGAATGGAACTATATAGATCGCAGCACACCTGGAACAGTAATACATCATTATGGATTCTGTGATCTTAACGTCCAAAAACAAAAGCTAAAACACATAAAATCGATTTATAATATTA
>NC_140966.1:68062555-68065055 GCF_056783735.1 Eptatretus burgeri
TTATTCATTTTAATTTAGAATGGGATTAAAATAAATTCAATTGATATCAAATAAAAGACCAAATAGGTACAGTCCTGTATTGGAGTAATCAAAAGTAGCTCAAACAAGAAAAAAGCAAAGTTGAAGTCATCAGGAGTAACCTGGATAGGATTCACATTTCAGCTGCTACTCCTATCCCCTCAAACCCATCCAGGCACAGGCAAGTCAGCATTATTGAAAAATAGGAAGAAGAAGAAGCAGAAGAAGAAGAAGAACCCATATCAAAAAATTAAATAATTCTGGCTGCCAGACCATATGTCCGATCAAGTTTAAATTTAGAATTTTTATTCCATATAACTACTAGATTAGAAATGCGACGTTTCATTTCTTTTGATTAATAATTAATGCTGTTGGTTCCAGAGAAAATATTATTTAATATTTTTCTTCAATCAAATATGGCTGCCAAAACAAGTGACCTATCAATTATTTCTTTCCAAAGTTGTACTCGTATGGCTTGGGGAATACTTGTATGAAGTTTCCCCTTGATCTGTTCAGCCATTCTGGACACGAAGATTCTGATAGGTTTGAGGGTAAATGCAATATGGCTACCAAACCATGAGCCCAATGACATCATGTGTGTGAGCCTTTTGTTCCTCGTGGACAGGTGGTCGTACCTGTAAATTTTGCCTCGATCTATTTAGCCACTTCAGAGAAGAAGATTTTTGAAGATTTTTTTTAAAAAAACAACAATATGGCTGCTGAATCATGTGACCAATGACATCACATTTTTTCTTTCTGTGGACCATTTTATCCCAAGATGACCCTCAAAAATTCATACTGATCGGTTGTAGCGTTCTGCATATGCAATTGTGATGTCATAACGAGGGCACCGTCCTGCCCAGTCATAAAAAAATCACACTCTTTCCACACGAGGCGTACTTGCTATGTTGCAAGCTTCAATTTTTTTTCCTTGGTGCAGTTTCAGAGATACAGAGGTCGAATTTTTTTCCCGTTTTTCCAACATGGCTACCACACCACGTGGTCTATGATGTCATAATTATCATTCAAACATTCTACATGAGTATTCGCACCAAAGGTGAAAATTTAGTCTCAATCTGACAAGGCATTGCGGAGAAAAACACAAAAGTTCTGTGCGGCCAAACAAAGACAGACAGACAGACAGACAGACAGACAGACAGACAGATATACAAACAAACAAATGGTGCTAAATGCAATACCCTCTCCTTTGGTGAGGGTAACTAGAAAGCATCTGGAAATGTAAAACCCACCCACTTTGGGTTTGTACTTCTTCTTTTTCTTCTTCCGTATCTTCAATGGTACCTTTGACCTTTTGACCTAATTATTAATTTGTCTTCTCCATATTCTCATAATATAGCTTTGTTGAAAATTAGATGGCAAAGGCTCAAATGGTAAAAAAAATTTTTTTTTACGGCTTACAAGAGCTCAATTGATTAATTTCAGGTCAATTGGATGAAAATTGATGATTTTATGTGACGCTTACCTTTGACCTTTTAACCAAATTATTGATTTGTCTTCTCCATATTCTCATAATAAAGCTTGATCAAAATTTGATAAAAGCTCAAATAATAATTTAAATTTCAGGTCAATTTGATGAAAATTGATGATTTTATGTCCTGCTGACCTTTGACCTTCTGATAATTTGACCAAATTATTAATTTGTCTTCTCCATATTGTCAGAGTAAAACTTTGTTGAAAATTTGATGACAAAAACTCAAATGGTAAAAAAGTTATGGCACACACACACACACACACACACACACACACACACACACACACACACACACACACACACACACACACACACACACACACACACACACACACACACACACACACACACACACACACACACGTGATTGCAAAACTCTGTCTCTCGTTGCATGAGTAACTGGCTAATGATGTATCATTCCACCAAGCATTAGCCTGCTGTTGGCTTAATGGTTAAGGTGGCTCGTTTAAGATCTTAGGGTCTTGAGTTTGAGCCCCTGGAAATCTGTTAAATAACACCAGGTGGGTTGGCTCAGCTTGTCATCCTTTCGAGGCTGGTTAAATGAGTACCAGCTTACATACTGGCAACAGGGGGCACTGTATCAGTGGCACATTCCCAGCAGTGATGTTTCCAGCAGCCACATGCTACAGTGCAGTGCTGCTAGCCATGAATTTATCATATACATACCTGTTGCAAGCAGGATTGCAATGTTAATTGCCAGTCAGTCATAAGCGTTTTGTTACAAAATCCTGGAACCATAGAATTGCAAAATAAGCTTAACATTTGCAAAAAGACAAAAGATTCAGACATGTCAATGGAAATGTACCTTGATTTTGGAAAATGTTATAGATTCTGGGTCAATTCAGAAAAATATACTCATGAATCTGTCCTGGGTTTGTTGTATTGTTGTCTCAAAATAAAAGCATACATAACATTTTAATGGAAGCATCGATTCAAAATGTCCTTTTTTCACCGAGTCATTTGATAAAC
>NC_140966.1:68070055-68085055 GCF_056783735.1 Eptatretus burgeri
AAGAGAGTCTGTAAGTGTGATTTAATGATTACTGGTGTGAAATGCAGCGGAAGCCGAGCGCCATTGAACCAGTGATGACCCGGCACTCCTTGGAAATGACTCATTGCTGCTTGCTTGGCTCATTCTCAGCAACTCACGCTGCCCTCTCAGCTCACAATGGTGAGGAACCACTCAGCTTTTATTTGGTGAGTTTGGCACTCGGCTCGGAGAGTCTCGGATTCGCTCTCTACTGATAGTTTTATAGAGCCCAGGCGAAGGAGGAGCCAAAAATTGGATCAAAAGACGCTCTAGGCATTTCCGTGCATCCCCATTGGCACACAGATGGCACTTTGAGAAGTATCCCTGCCCCGCCAGACTCCAGAGCCAAAAATGGCCACATTTGCTCCATGGTTAATATTGGGCTTGGGTTTTCGGGAGCGCTGTCAGGCCAGGAATGTGTGCTGGACTCCACATGAGTGTCGTTATTTAGCAGAGCGCCAGGGCTACTCGGTCATCACCGAATGAGTCCACCTCTCACTTGCATTTCAAGTTACACACCAAAGTGTTCTGACTCGCAGGAACCCACAATGTCCCCCATTCCCCGACATCTCAAATGACTATCGTGTGCAATCAGGAATCTGACGGCAGGTGCGGTGTTTGTCGTGAGGTGGGGGAAACGCTGTGGTGTTTGTGGTAAGGTCGTTGAAGTGTTGGGAGTGGTTGAAGTGATTGTGTTGATGAGGTTGTGGGTGTTTGTGGTGAAGAGGTTTGGTGTAAGCTATTGTGGAGATTTTTAGGAGGTGTTGTCGTGACTATGGTGAGGGTTGACGTGTAGTGGTGGGCATGATGAGGGTCTGAGGTGAGGCGTCAATTAGTTAATGGCGTGCAGTTTGAATGGGGAAATGGCGTGTAGTTTGAATGGGGCTGATGCAGTATATCTCCATGTCGCTCATCAGGTGGCGGCTCTGTCCATCCGGTCTGTGGTGTGCATGCATGCATGGAGGGGTTCGTGTGTGAAAGTAAAGTAAATAGGTAAAAAAATAGCAAATGGAATTAAAAACCTAACGAAGAGCCCTATGCCATGCATCTTGTCCCATTTATCCATGAGATATAATGGAAGGGCTAACTGAACAAATACAAATGAAACAAGAAGGGCACTCGCTGGAGCGCATCCCTCCGCCACGCAATGCCTGATCCACGAGAACATATCAGGCCCAATACATTTTTTAAATATCATGCTATACAGTACTAAATCGTTTTTGGACCTATCTCTCAATGGTGAAGAATCACTTTAAAAATCCTCATAGTAAGATCCAGATCCAGATCTTCACCAATGTCTAATCAGTTCATTAATGTCACATTCCAAACCTGTCCACCAAATTTCATCCGGATCCGTTCACAACTTTTTGAGATATCCTGTACACAGACAAACGGACAGAAAGGAGTGAAAAGATAACCTCCTTTATCTTCGGTGGCAGAGGTAATAACTGTCTCGGGATCACTATATGTTAGGTACCATTGCCTTACTGCAACAACAAATAAAATATAACACTCATTCTCACCATACACTCACTCACTCACTGACTCATATTAATGTTTGGTACCTTCTGGGTGACGTAGAAAGCTGAAATTTTGCATGACCACAGACATCAAATTCGACACACTGGAAAAATCACAGAACTGTTGGAAAACATCTGTAAATGAAAATCTCAATAAATAAATAATAATATATACATACATATGAAAGTAAATGAATGAAAAAAATAAATGCAGGTTCGCAACCCAAAACGATTGGGAACCACGGTAATTCTGTGTGCTGATGGACATCAAAGCCGATACACCAGGAAAAATCAAGAACCATCGGAAAGCATCTGTTGATGAAAATATAAGAAAATGAAAATAAATAGATGAAAAAACAAATTTGAAAAATGAAATGCAGGTGAGAAACCCAAGACAATGGGGAAGCACGGTTCGTTATTACTTACAATGTGTAAGCACACTCTGCTGGTATAATTGGTCTTTATTTTAATATATATATATATATATATATATATATATATATATATATATATATATATATATATATATATATATACACATATCTTCTTCTTTCAGCTGCTCCCGTTAGGGGTTGCCACAGCGGATCATCCGTATGATCCGCATAGTGATTTGGCACATGTTTTACGCCGGATGCCCTTCCTGACGCAACCCTGGTCGCCTCTTACGACACAGGGATATGGTACACCTATTTTAACCAGGGTATACACCGGGCCAGTACACTGGTACTCACTTTGCCGACCTCGGAAGGATGACAGGCTGAGTCAACCCCCTGGTGTATTAATTCAGTGGCCCAACGGGGCTTGAACTCGGGACCTTTTGGATCCCAAGCCGCTGCTCTAACCACTGCGCCAACACCAGGCTTTCATATATATATATATATATATATATATATATATATATATATATATATATATATATATATATATATATATATATATATATATATATATATATATATTTATATATATATATATATATATATATATTTATATATATATTTATATTTATATATTTATATTTATATATATATATATATATATATATTTATATTTATATTTATATTTATATATATATATATATATATATTTATATTTATATATATATATATATATTTATATATATATATTTATTTATATTTATATATATATATATATATATATATATATATATATATATATATATATATATATATATATATATATATACATACACACCCGAGCTTGGTGGAGCAATTGAATATACACACCCAGAACTGTGAGCAACAATGGTCGGGTGTGCATGACACCATCATTAGGTCAGAAGGGCTGTTCCTGGTTATATATATGTATGTAGACTCCTCCCAAGAAAGCTGCATAAAGCAACAATGAAAAGCTACACAAGGTAAGTCTCTTGCTGTTTCTAACTCTTCCCAGAGCTCCTCCATGGCTGTAAAGACATCCACAAACAGTACATACATGATAATCCCAATGCAACACACTCCTCAGCTGCTAGATTGTTTTCCTCAGTTATTGGTGAATCATCAGCGACAGCTCGGACAGAACCGCATATCATTGAGGCTCCCAAGCATGTACCATGCGCAAATGTCAAATAACAGTCAACATTTAAATCAAAAAAAGAAAACCAACTCACATTATCTCACTGGTCAGTGGAGGAATAACCAATTGGCTTTCACCTAATCAATTAACCAGGTTGCTATGATTATATAAATAGACTCCCCTGGTGAGAGATGAGAGATGTGAGTTTGGTCTTTGTTTTTATAGATGTGACGTGTCCCAGAACTGTGTGTGTGTGTGTGTGTGTGTGTGTGTGTGTGTGTGTGTGTGTGTGTGTGTGTGTGTGTGTGTGTGTGTGTGTGTGTGTGTGTGTGTGTGTGTGTGTGTGTGTGTGTGTGTTTATATATTTTTATATATATATATATATATATATATATATATATATATATATATATATATATATATATGTATATTCATACATATTGTCGCGGGGGTGGCTGGCCCAGGTTCACCCCCGACCCAAATTGTGGTGACAGTCGGTTGACACCAACATCCCCCCGGGACGGCCGAGCGATTCCTTATTAATAGGAGGCAGACACGTTGATCCTCGGAGATTTCAACATGTGCTCGAAAGGCATAGGGCATGATGGCAGACGGGTGGAGGAGCATGGGAAATGAAATGGATGCACAGAGGGTTTCTCCTCGAAACTAGTGTAACGGCTTCGTGTGCTCCGATCGTCCTCACTGACTCAACCAAGAGCCAAAGGCCAGCATCTTGCTTCAACACATGAGCCAAATCGCCTCAACTTTATTGACAATGGCTGTGTCATCCTCCCCGGCATGCATTCACCCTCTGCTCTCACCTCTCCCAACAATGTGCCTCATGCATCCGCTCGGATCTGGCTCTCCAGAAATGTGCAAACCCTGAACTCCAGCCTCTGATTCTCTTTTGAATCAACTCTGCCTTGTGCGTTCCTCACACTGACCTCGTGGGTGTGCTCCGCCGATCTCTCATCCAATACAGAAAGAAGCCTCCCACAATGCGCAAGCAACCTTCCTCTTGATCTTGCATATATCCTCCACTTCCGGGGTGTGGCTTGCTCGCACAAAACCCGGGAAGGCAGTGCTTCTGCCTGCTCGGCACGCCTGCTTGTTCCTCCTCATGGATTTGGTTATAAATACATAGGGAAAAGTCACAGAGGGGCGATTACATCTTGTGGAAGCTTATTCTTACTCCCCAAACTAATTAACACCACACCACCCCCCCCCCCCCCCATATGGTGACATGTAATACTTAAGCTCACAGGTTCCCTACTTACTCACATTGAGATGCCTCCTACACATTCACAGACCAAGCAACTCTACACAATGCTACAGTCCCTCTTAAATTCTTCCATCTACCCCCACAACTATATATATATATATATATATATATATATATATATATATATATATATATATATATATATATATATATATATATATATATATATATATATATATATATATATATATAATATATATATATATATATATATATATATATATATATATATATAATATATATATATATATATATATATATATATATATATATATATATATATATATATATATATATATATATATATATATATATATATATATATATATATATATATATAATATATATATATATATATAATATATATATAATATATATATATAATATATATATATCCTGGTGCCTGGTGTTGGCACAGTGGTTAGGGCAGTGGCTTGCGATCCAAAAGGTCCTGAGTTCAAGCCCCGTTGGGCCACTGAATTAATACACCAGGGGTTGACTCAGCCTGTCATCCTTCCGAGGTCGGTGAAATGAGTACCAGTATACTGGGCCGGTGTATACCCCGGTTAAAATAGGTGTACCATATCCCTGTGTCCTAAGAGGCGACCAGGGTTGCGTCAGGAAGGGCATCCGGCGTAAAACATGCCAAATCACTATGCGGATCATAACAGATGATCCGCTGTGGTGACCCCTAACGGGAGCAGCCGAAAGAAGAAGTGTATATATATATATATATATATATATATATATATATATATATATATATATATATATATATATATATATATATATATATATATATATATATATATATACTGTATTTTCCACTGTATAAACCCCACTTTTTATATCAGCAAAAAAGGTAAAGGTTGGGGGTGTGGTTAATGCATGGTTATGGAAAAAATAAATCGGTCTTAAAAACAATCAATGCTGAATTTAAATTGTATTCCAAACGAACACTTTTGTAGCAGTCGGAACTGCTTTCAGCTCAATTCCACCATTTAAATTTTGAAAATCAGTTCAGGTTCAGAGTTTGTACAGTGTTTTAATAACCGTGTGTGGAAATTGTTTCTTAGGTTAGCTCGAATCTGTTTCTTAGGTTAGCTTTATATATATATATATATATATATATATATATATATATATATATATATATATATATATATATATATATATATATATATATATATATATATATATATATATATATACACAACATGGTGGAACTTATGCCTGGTGTTGGCTTAATGGTTAGGGTAGTGGGCTTGGGATCCTAGGGTCCTGAGTTCAAATCCCGCTCAGCTGTTGAATTAACACCAGGTGGGGTTGACTCTGCCTGTCATCCTTCTGAGGTCGGCAAAATGAGTGCCAGCATGCTGGTATACTGTGTCGGAGTGGCGACCCGTCCAGGATTGTTCCCAATAGCCAAGGAGACTGCTTCGGCGGCACCAACGCTCTGCACAGAGTATGGTCCTAATGGATGGATGGATGGTGGAACTTGTTGAAGAAAATTTGAAGATGACATTTTGGTCACAAATATACATACATGATCAATGATCATATATGTTTGCTGCATCATAATAAGATAACCAGGAATAAATTTCTGCATAGTTCGAGTGTGAAAAAAATCCTGGTTATCTCTGAACTCAAATCCAAGAACCACAATGCTAACATGGCAACAGCATCATCAGCAAGTATCTATAAGGCTAACCATCTATGCATAACGACCAAAGGGAGGTTCCATAAATTACTCACCCCATACGTCATGACACTGAACCTGGATGCACTGTGGTCATACCCTGGAAACAAAATCATAAAAATGTCCACACACATTTAACAATGGCCACATCTATTATGCAAAACCGATTCACAAATGAGAAAAAGAGCAGAGCAGACTATTGATGACATGATTGGCATTTTTCCTTTTGGTTGTTAGGAAAAATGCTCCTTGATTTGCTCCTTGCACCATAACTTGATCAGAAACAAATGGCTGAATTTTTTAAAATATTTTTCTGTGTGTATGACCACAAGACTAAAAAATTAAACATTTGTGTTTTATATCTAAAATTCATAAAGTTTGTGTTAAATATTTTGACCAAGATAGAGTATAGAGGTCTCCCTTGAAAGGTAGGCTTAATTTGAATTTGAGGATGCTGCAGTCAATTCCTTATCTGTTCTGTTTTTGTTCATTATGACTCAACTGTGAAATATATCCCTGGAGAAATAATCCATCCATTAGGACCATACTCTGTGCAGAGCATTGGTGCCGCCGAAGCAGTCTCCTTGGCTATTGGGAACAATCCTGGACGGGTCGCCACTCCGACACAGTATACCAGCATGCTGGCACTCATTTTGCCGACCTCGGAAGGATGACAGGCAGAGTCAACCCCACCTGGTGTTAATTCAACAGCTGAGCGGGATTTGAACTCAGGACCCTAGGATCCCAAGCCCACTACCTTAACCATTAAGCCAACACCAGGCATGAGAAATAATAGACTATAATGAAATGTTATTTTGGGGGGAGGGAATAACAGAGGCTGTATTAAAGTAATGTTATCATTGCACAAATACGCCATTGTTTGTGATAGTTTATGTAGAAAGATGAGTTTGGTTCCCCCAGCAGATTTTCTGCTGCAAGTGTAGCCTCACTTTGTCCTAGCATCATTCAAGGGCGCTGAACTCCGGTGATTATAGTAGCCTTGGGATAAATGGGCCAATTTTGAGAAGCCAATTTATATGGAAATAGTGCAGGGACCATGGCGTAGGTGTCCCGTGCACTTAGCAGTGTGATGTGCAGATTGGCTTGGAGTGGTGTACGAATTGAGTTTTTAACTCACTTTGTTTGCTTTAAAGAAAAATATTTCTCTTAGGTGGATAAAACGGTTTTGAAAATTTGTTGGACATCACACACAAGATTAATTTCTTAATACACAACAGCCACAATGATCATAGAACAATGAGAAGTGCAAAATTAACAACAAATTCTGGTGTGTTTAAATATATATTTTTGCATATCTTAGATTGGATTACAAACCGTTGCACAAAGCAATAAATATTATTACTTAAAAGTGTAAATTTAAAGGCCCGTGCACTTTTCAGCCAACATGTAATAAATGATTCTCATGTTAAATATTTGACTATTTGGGGGCAAAAGAAAAAAAATCGAGTTATAAATGTGCAGAATCCTGAAAACGCACACATCAAATACAACATCTCTCGTGTGTTGACATGGAAGAGGAATAATTCAGAAGGATGACAGAGCCTGTCATATTTCATTTGCAAAGCTGCAACGGCTCACTCTCCATGAGTAGAAAGTCTGTCTGAAGTGAAGCAAATTACAGGTCGTCAGCATCACGTGTTCCACATTACTTTTAATAATTAATACAGTGCTGCAGAAAAACACTCATGGTACTCACAAAATGAAAGTAATGTATTTTTTTTTCTTACAAAAAGTGATCAGTAATTTCTTGATTTTTTTGTCAAAGTTCAGTGACTAGCATTGACGAAACTGCATTTTTCTGCCCTTTTTAAAATTTATACTTTTTAAAAACATTTTAACCTCAAACGAAAAAAGAATCATTCTTATTGTCCAAACTCGGTCCTAGGCTACTGACTTTATGAACAATCCTCGAGTATTCTATAGATTGTCATATTACAATGGGGTTAACGTCCCTATAACCAGGGATTGGGCAGACGGGTCCTCCAGCTCAACATCCATTTGATTGACAATTGATGGCACGTGGATTGATGACTCGTCCAGCATGCAAAACACCAGGGTGACCGTTTTAGAACTGTGTTGAGATTCCAACCCAGATGAGATGGCTCAGAGGCTAGTGTACATACCTCTTTATGTTATCTTGCCATCCCTGGGAAAATCATGTGTCTGCTCTGCAGATGGCACAAATAGCATAAAGCAATGTTGGCAACGGTTTTGTGATGTAAAAATATATATATATATATATATATATATATATATATATATATATATATATATATATATATATATATATATATATATATATATATATATATATATATGCCAAAGCAAGCAAAATTCATCCCAATTTTATAGTTCTGCGAAATTAAATATAAGAAAAGAAAAAAAAATCATTTGACAAGGTGTGATCAATATTTTGCAGTATGGCGGATAAAGTTACCGACGGATATGAACAAAGTTGTCATCATTTTATAATATCAGCAATTTCAGCGAATTTTTATACATAGTTCTTGGTACACCCTGACATAATCACAAGTAGTTTTTTTTTTTACTTTCCATGTTAAGCCATGCACTTGCCGATCATTCATTGTGTAAATCATGATAACCTGTCGAAATCACACCACAAACACCTCAATTTCGCTGATTTGCATTTTCAATCTATGTTACAAATGCTATAATATACATGTCTGGCATGTTAGCATACATATGGAGTAACAAACTTTTGGTATATATACATATACATATATATATATATCAGGAATGCCAGGCATTGCCTGGTACTGTTGTGATCCTGTTGGCATTTAGAAGAAATCAGATTTTGTGTTTTTTTGGAATTTTTTGTGGGTGCCAAACACTTCCCTTCACGCTAGAAATAATGGGTTAGGGGATCAGTCTGACGCACAGTATGATTTCTGCCGAATCAGTTCCGAGAAAGGAATATGGCTGGGTGGTTTGCTATTTCCTGCCCAGATTAGGCTATGGTAATCAAACTCACACCAGAGAGGGCAATGAGGCACTGAGCCGCTGCTCTCCTATAGCATCATAACAGTGCCATAAACATTCTTATTGCAAACTTCTGACTCATCCACCTTTCTCCACTTACAAACATATTTTCTCATCATATCTCATGAAATTGAATCAGGATTTGAAAAGAATTTCATCAGATTCCATGAAAAATCGTTTATTTATTTATTTATTTATTTATTTATTTTTAAAGGGCTAACAGAAAGTTTGGTGGTGTCAGTGGACTTTCACTGAAACCAAGTGGTAAAAATGTCATTTGTAGGAGAGATCAGCAGGTTCAAATCCCAGTTGCACACTGATATTCGGTAGTGTACTGTGCAACATTCCTCAAAAGATAGACTTTATTTCATCAGTTTTATATTTTTATCCAGTGAGTCGAGTATGTAATGAGCCCAGACACTCAGAAGACTTGAATTAAGAAAAATTTCACACCTTGAGCAGATTACGCCCCACTGTGAGCCAGACTGCTTTTTCCTGATATATTTAAATAAAGCACAGTATTTTGGGGTCTTTGATTTCTTTGGTGTTCTGTCTGTTAATAAGGTATGCATACAAAGCATTTTCCTCCCAATATACAGCATTAATAGGTTTTGTTTTTACAGCATGCTTGAAACATATAATAATGAATCATCTTTACTAATCAATCAGTTGCTATGCAAATTGTGTATGTATTTAAATAAACCTCGATTTTTGGGTGGTGCCCATCTACTGTACATATGAAAATGGCAAATCAATATGCAACTTTCAAAATGATGTAATCCGTCCCAGATTGCTCGGCCCGCATGTGCAGAGACCCTTAGTAACGGAGTAATTCAGGGCAGTCTGGACATATTCCATGCCTCCCAAATGAGGATTGTAGAATGAAATGGCAAAAAAAAAAAAAAATTCAAGAAGCTGAAAGTACTTGTAAGCATACCTGTGAGAAAGGGGTCATATATATATATATATATATATATATATATATATATATATATATATATATATATATATATATATATATATTTCTTCTTCTTTCGGCTGCTCCCGTTAGGGGTCGCCACAGCGGATCATCCATTATGATTTGGCACATGTTTTACGCCGGATGCCCTTCCTGACGCAACCCTGGTCGCCTCTTACAACACAGGGATATGGTACACCTATTTTAACCGGGGTATACACCGGCCCAGTATACTGGTACTCATTTCGCCGACCTCAGAAGGATGACAGGCTGAGTCAACCCCCTGGTGTATTAATTCAGTGGCTCAACGGGGCTTGAACTCAGGACCTCTTGGATCCCAAGCCGCTGCCCTAACCACTGCGCCAACACCAGGCTCATATATATATATATATATATATATATATATATATATATATATATATATATATATATATATATATATATATATATATATATATATATATATATATATATATATATATATATATATATATATATATATATATATATATATATATATATATATATATATTTTTTTTTTTTAAACAAACGCACACAGATCATACAAACACACACACACACACACACACACACACACACACACACACACACACACATTCCCGACCACATGGATCATCATCTGGGGCACCATTCTTTTCCTCGAGGTTTCGATCCTTTCAGTCCAGAACCTCTCCAAACGGTGGACCCACAACCTTTGTCACATATCCACATCAGTATATCCACAACCTCAGTTGTGTCCACGGAGTCAATACCCAAGAATCAAATAAATACATATGAAACATAAATATCAAAGAAACAGCGCGGTGAATTTTCCACCAAACGATAATGACATCAGCGGGAGAAGCCTCACCAAAGGAAATAGCAATCACACGTACACACGTACACACACACACACACACACACACACACACACACACACACACACACACACACACACACACCGACACACCTACACACCTACACACCTACACACCTACACACCTACACACCTACACACCTACACACCTACACACCTACACACCTACACACCGACACACCGACGCACCGACACACCGACACACCGACACACCGACACACCTACACACCTACACACCTACACACATACACACATACACACTGACACACATACACACTGACACACATACACACCGACACACATACACACCGACACACATACACACCGACACACATACACACCGACACACATACACACCGACACACATACACACCGACACACATACACACCGACACACATACACACCGACACACATACACACACACACACCGACACACACACACACCACATGTGCAAAAGGCCTCATTTAGCATTCACATGTCATTTTGAAAGTCACGTATTATTCCTCCTCCTTCCTGTATTTTGCAGTGTGCTGTTTCCCATTTATGCACCTTTCCTCCCATTACTACCTTCTCCTCCCAATGTACTTTCACTGTTCTTTCTCATTTTTCCCAATATACATTTTTCCTTCTCTTGCTGCCCCTTGCTTTTTTTTCCCAACATTTTATTTCCTAAATTTAGCTCCCCCACACCCACCCCGCCCCTCTTCCCCATCTCCCCTTTTGCTTATTACTATGTAGATGGTCCCCATAACATACTGGAGTATTAAACATGTGCAGTTGATGTGTTGGTGTGAAAGAAACATACTTTTGAATACATTTGAAAACGCATACCTTAATGCTCCTGGTATCTCAGGTGGCGTCTCAACATTTCCCTCCACCACAGGTCAGAGCTTGGGCTACGGGTTTGTTAACTACGTGGACCCTAAAGATGCAGAGAAAGCAATCAGCACTCTCAATGGACTACGTCTTCAGACCAAGACCATCAAGGTGCGGTTTTTTTTGCTTTTCATTATATAATATTCAGGGAACGTTGCACAAATATAACACGGCAGCCAAGACAGGTTTTGTAATTTATCTTTGTTATAATTTACTTCTCATTTTCATGAATGAAGAAAGCTGGTGTTATTCATGAACAGATTTGGTGGGTCTCGAGGACTCGGTACAAGTACGCAGCATTGGGACTGCCGTGGCTTACATAGAAAAATTTAAATGTCCCATCTTGGGCGCCGGAAAATCTTGGGAAACCTCGTATGTTAAGGGAAATGAGCATACAAACTCATGCCAAGCAAGTCCTGTTCTTGAACCAAAATCTTCCAAATTAGCAATAATCCACGCCATTAGGGTATGTTTGCTACCCCAAAGATGAAAGGCTTACAAATTTGCTTCAAGTGCTGCTGTCAACTTCCTGCAAATAGGCTGAGACTTCTGTACAAAATAATCTACTCCTCTAAATGCAATTATATTTTCAGAAGACCCAGATCTTTATTTTACTCTTGTATTAAGCATCTCTTTTCATCCATACATTTGCTTTGTCATGAAAAAAAAAGTGTTGAATGACATCTGAACATCTTTATCATATGGAGGCATTCGACTTCAGTAGATTATTTGGTGAATGCATATTGGACTGGGATTCAATTATGCACTTGGCCTGCTGGTTGCATCGTTCATGAGGTAGTTGTTCTGCTCCAGCATTTAAGGGTGGGAATTTTGAATTTGGCCAGGATGCCAGCACACAATGGCCTACTCTTGTTAAAGACACCTTGAGATCTGTGACAACCACCAGAAAATGCTGGCACACTCAACACCCAGATTCAATGCCTTGCTACGAAGCACGAGGATGAACTCTGACTCAACAGAATTTGTTGCCAGGTGAGAAGTCGAACTCTGACTCGACAGTAGTTTATATCTGGATCAGGAATCGCACTCAGATGTGACGGCTGAAATGAGAGGAATCTACCTTTGGGATATTCTGCCTGCTCAACAGTACTTGATTTGTTGGCATTTAAATGTAAAAGATGAGAAAATATTTTCTATTCTTTTAATTTATTTATTTTTTTACAGGATCTAAGGCTCGTAATGGAGCTGAAACACATCTCGCACACATGGACATACAGACGATTAAACGAGACACAACACAGGACTGTCAAATGAAACAAACACAGCCATTGAACTTGGAATAAGTGCCATCACTTCCAGGGCACTCTGGGAACTAATGACAACACAACAATGGCACCGCCTTTCTCACCTTGCACAGCGGAGGATTTCCGAAGCAGCAATTTCCTCCTCCCCATGGATGCTTTGCCAGCTTACTTACTTGTTGCATCATTTATAACAGTCAGTTGTTCTTAATTGGTCATAAAAAAGCAAAATCAGTCAACAGGAGGGAAGAAAAATGATTCTAAAAGAAAGAGAAAAGAAAAAGAAATCTTGAGGAAGATTGCTCATGGAATTAATTACAATGCTCACTCTCAGGAAAGCTAAGTTGAGCAGAGCTAGTAGGCGGTTTGGCAGTGAATCATCAGCTCTTGTAACTACGATGCCCTGAAGGTGGTACAGCTGGGATAAGCCCTCGGTGCTACAATGATTAGTCATTTGCAGTTGAAAATGTTGAGCGAATGCTTTGCAGAATCCTTTACCTGTGCCTGGGATAAGTAAAACAGCAACGCTCGTGCTCTTGAGAACCCAGTGTGCCGATACACTATTACCACGTTATACTACAGCGCAGTGGAACCACTTAGCTGTGGATCCATTGAATTTACATCTTTGCTGAAATTCACCGAAAGAAAAATCTCTAAATAGGATTCGAGAATTATATGGAGTTCCGCAGGATTCTTTTTTTTTCTTAATGTTGAACATTGTCAAACAATGAATCGATCAACCCTCTTTTGCTCGATGGGCAAAGCCCAAAATGTTCGCACCTCGTGATCCTTTGCGGCAGATAATTCTAACCATTTTTTTCCTCCGCCACCGAAGGTGGATGGAGGTTATGTTTTCACCTTTGTCTGTCTTTGTTTATCTGTGAAGAGGAAATCTCAAAAAATTGCGCACAGATTCAGACGAAATTTGGTGGAGAGGTTGTGCGTGCGACGACGACAAAATGATTCGATTTTGGTGAAGATCCGGATCCGGATATGAGAATTTTAAGTGATTCTTCACCAGAGAGATGGGGCCAAAAAACAATATATAGCACGATATTTCAAAAAGTTGTGAACGGATTCGGATGGAATTTGATGGAGAGGTTGAGTAGATCACAAGAACAAGCCGATTAGATTTTGGTTCAGGTCCGGATGCAGATCGGGCCGATAAGTGGGATACAAAACGTAAACTGTTCAGAGTGGCGGAGGTATGCGCTCTACTGAGTGCCGTTATAGTTACCTCTGCCATTGAAGGTGGACGGAGATTACGGTTTCACCCTTGTCCGTCTGTCTCTCAAAGTTATGGACAGATTTGACCAACACTTGGTGGACAGGTTGGGTGTGTGACAAGGATAAATTGATTCGATTTTGGTGAAGATCCGGATTGGGATCCGACCTGTCATTGGGATGCAAAACGTAAACTGTTCAGCCTGGCAGAGGCACACATGCTCTAGTCTGGTATTCTTATGTTTTTATTCTCTTGTACCACCAATACAGACCACTAGTTTTGTGCTTGAATTAGCAACTACATTTTAAATAAATCGATCATTTTTTTTTATCTGTTGCACATTTCTTTTAGAAAAGCATAACAGATATTTACATATCGCTTAGGTATAAAGGAAAGGTGTCTCAGAACGATTACAGGACCACAAGCTCATAAACAGTCTACACTGTTCTTTGGTGAATGTGTGCCTTTTGATAAATAAAATGTAATTATTACAGTGCAACTGCCATGGAGGAACCACAACTTTAACCTTGTGTAAAAACATGGTTGTTTCATTTCATTGAAGTTTTGTCACTTATTCATCCTCAAAAATGACAAAACCGAGAATACAAAGCTTAACTAACCACACTTCAAAACACCATCATCCCTGTCAAGTCTCCAAAAAGGTTGACCCAGTTAGTTGGTTCATCCAAGAAGACATTTAAGACGAAATACATCAAGGATAAGA
>NC_140966.1:68087555-68092555 GCF_056783735.1 Eptatretus burgeri
TAACGGATGATCTGCAGTGGCGACCCCTAAAGGGAGCAGCCGAAAGACGAACAACAACATATACTGTATATATCGGAGGCCCTTAAGGCAGTACACATTGTATTACCTCCAATCCATTATCAGTGAATCCCTGATTATCACCAAATCACCTATTACATTGTTTGAACAGTCATTGTTTTTCAAGACAGTAAACACTGCATGTAGAAATGTTTCACATGTTTTTCCTCATAAATTAAACTTGTAAATAATGCTTTTTGTTGTTACTTATCCTAGTCTGCGATGAGCCATTTGTCCATGGTGTGTGCAATGGGGGATCAGAGGCCAAACTAGGGGGTTGGATTTTGTCGAGCTAGTCGAGGTAGGCTGGTTGAAATTGGCTAGCGTTCAGGTGATAACCTGCTGTTATTCGTCAAGTGACATGGTGGGATGTTTAACGTTCCTCAGTCATCAACACGAGCAGACGGATCCCAACAAATCTTGTTTCCAAAGGGCGGCACACTCATTGATGCCATGCGTTGTCTGTGAAGCACTTGGGTGGCAACTTATAAGCAAGTCATGGATCAAACCCTGACTAGAAGGTTCAAAAATCAGGCATGTTAAGAATGCACAAAATTAAAGTGGTATATTTCTTCCTTTTTCTTTAAAAAAAGGAATAGCCAAAAACAGTTTCTTGCCAAGGGTTATACTAGCGTGGTTACCTTTGTCTTCCCAGCAGTAGCTATGGCAGGAATTTTGCCAAGATGTCAGTGGTTCACGGTGTGTCATGGCAGTATTAACTCTTCGGTGTCAGCACGTGTGTTTGGCTGAGGGGAATTTTATTACACTGGAGGATGATCCTGCAACTCAAAATCCACAAAAACTAGCTCTGACAGCAACAGGTTTAATTAATAATGGTAATCAAGTACAGTGAAAAACAATAATAAAAATGTTAGAGAAACCCGATTGGCACTCTTAACCTCAATTATATCATTTCCAATGGCTATTCTTACTCGGGCAGGGACAAAGGACGAACAGAAGAGTTGACACAACTGTGTCGTGTAATGTACGTGGTCTTCTCTGCGGTGAAGTGTCGGGAGGCACAATGCAGGCTGGTCTCGCAGGCTTGGCAGAGACGCCAATCGAGATTTGCGGCAGGCTCACCCTTGCGATGCCTTTTCGCCTTGCAGACCAATCTCTATCATTTTGGCTTGTCTAAATTGGCCAGCTTGGCGTCTCTCTCAGTCTGCTGTGTCTCCATGCATCCCTTCACCGTCGGGTCTCCCTGGGTCTATGTGGTGTGTGAGCATCCCTGCCTTTTATAGCCCCACCGCAGAGTGCTCTTCTCTCCCCAGCACACAAGTGTCGCACATGCGCTCTTGCAGTGTTGCAGTAGCTCATGTGGACATGCCTTCTCACAAGAGCATGTCAGTGGGATCACGGTAGGTCACATAGACACACCATGTTGAAGTGCAGTTGTATGGTGTGAACGGACAATGGGGATATTTGAGAGTTGAACAAACGGAGGAGAAGAGACAGACACGGCGGTATACGGCACCAAGCTACTTCGACGTCTGATTCTGGTCATTGCTAATTGGGGTGACAAACATTTATGCTAACACTCATTAAGAGATAACTGATGAATCATTAACCCCTCATTAATCCCAAAGATGTTTTGATAGCAATATTGATGGTGAGGTTTTTCTTGTAAAAAGGGCTGCCTGATTAGCTTTTGACTGTTGATTAATGGAGGACAATATATTTTGAGTACAACAGAATTGTTTTTTTTGTTTATTCAATCAAAGCATGGTCAGAAGTGGTATTTTAATCTGGAAGATTGCAACATCTTTTTGAGCTGGCAGGATAGCTTTGATCTATGTGCACTCACTCGCTTCTGAGCTGTCTCGCCAAGGTTTTACTCTCGATCCAGGTATAAATCATCACCTTGGGGTTTCACATGCAAGACGAAGCATCATTGTGTGTGCACCGTCTATTGGAATGACATTTAGCCAGAGTACCCGTCTGCCAGCATTGGTAGTGGGTGGACGTTAAAAATCCCAGTGTCATTCGAAAAGTGTAGGCGAATTATCACTGGCACCCTGAACAAATTACAAATTCCTGCCCTGAGAATGACTGCTGGAAAGGTAATGGCAAAACACCCAGGATAATCTTTGCCCAGGAACTGTTTCAGCAACACTGATGCCCTGTCCAGAGTATGGCACACATTTCATTGATGACCTATTTTTTGATAAATAGCATTTTTATCTGTTCGTCAGGTTGTGACTAGTCTGGTCATTGAACTATTTTTCAAGGTTATTGTGTGTCTTTAACATCAATAAAGTTCAAAAGATATCTGAGACCTTGTTTGACAAACAATAATTACCTTTTCAAGATTGTTTATAGATTATCTCATACTTAGCCAAAAAAAAAAAATCGAGAGTAATGGTAATCTTGAACCCCATAATATGCCGTTTTGCATATCTCTAAGAAATTTGTGAAACAACCTTCTGAGGGTACGTAGCGACTTTTCAGGCTGAAATGAACTTTCGTTTTCTTTCATCTTACCGACAATAAAGGCACAAATGACATCATGTTTCTTGATGTGGCACTATTACTAATTGACTCGACTTGTCGATGAGGCAACTGACTTAAAAAATATTGTTGATTCAGAAATGTCTTACTTTATTGATGTGTATAACATTATTTGTTGCAAAAACGCAAAGTGTTTCATGCATGGGATATTTTGAATTTTTTTTTCCTCCCTCATGTCTAATAAAGACTCACTGAGGAGCCTTGTATATTGTTTATTTAGCCTGGTGTTGGCTTAGCGGTTAGTTTGGTGGCTTGGGATCCTAGGGTCCTGAGTTCAAGCCCCCTCTTTCCCACTAAATTAACACCAGGGGGTTGAATCAGCCTGTCATCCTTCTGAGATCAGCGAAATGAGTCCCAGTGTAGCAGCCAAAAGGCTGCACACGAAGGGAAGCGGGTATTGATGGATTTATTAAACCTGGTATTGGTGTGGTGCAGGCATGATGGGCCGAATAGCCTCCTCCTCCTGTGCAAAATTTCCTTGTAATCCTCGTATGTTTGGAAATGTCATCAGAAAACAGATATGTACCTTTTTACATGAATTGTAAGCAAATTATTTACCAGCGGATAAACAAGTCAACAGTATTTGGGATTTGAACCTGAGGTCATGGCATCATAATTCATGCTGATAATCCATCAAAATGACCTACTATTATTGGATGATTTGAGTCGAGTGCTTAGACGAGACCACAAACCATCAGAGACAGTTTTATTTTTAAATTTTGTTTATCAATCTTATTGACATGAAGAGTTTAAGAATGAAAGAAAAGACAAAAAGGGAAAGGAAAATCCTTGAGAGGTGATTGAAAGAGAAATGAAAATGAATCAGATGGAAGGTATGCACTCCCAAAATTCAGCAGGCAGTCGAGGAGATGAAATAAAGCCAAAGAATAAATTATAATAAACTGTCTGCAATGGGAAAAAGAGCTTTTGTTCTGAGCTTCCTCAGGATGAATAACAACAAATTGCAAGTGCCTTGAACTAAAGATAAATGAGGAGTTGAAAGTCCACTCATCTTAAATAATGAAAAGCATCTCATCTTAATCTGCAAATAATAATTTATTAACACCCTTTAATTCTATAGATTTATTGTTACCCACTAACAAGTATCTCCTGTAGTTTTGTTCATGATCTGAAAAATTGCTTTCTGATATTGAAATTCTGTTGTCCAGATACATTGAATTTTGAATTTTATTAACTCTTCGACTCCTTTCAGGGAATGAGAGCAATGAAAACACATGAATACAAACGTCCACAAGACGAGTGACGTCTGGCTACAGATGACCAGATATAATGCATTTTAAGCATGACTCGTCATACAAAATTCCTCTATGACAACAAATAAATTACCAGGTTATTAGAACCTGGGTAACATGGTATCAATAAACCTCACCACTTTAACAAGCTAGCATTACCCACATTTAATAGCTCATTCATTTTATGCACTGAGGGATTTTCCAAATAATGACGTTTATGAGCTTCATTGAATGCTGGACAGACAAGAACATCATGAAATTCATCACCGGTAGCATTAGCCTCGCATAATGGACATAACTGTCGAAAAGTGTCTTTCGAATAGCGACCATGAGAAACAAGAAGATTATGTATGGTTGCCACAGCAAAATTTATACATATTAACTCTGAGGATTAGAAAGAGTTGCAGTATATAAGGTTAAAAGTAAAACATGTTCTTAAATAAACAGTAATTTGATCACAGGGCGGTTACTGGTGACTTTATGATGCCAAATCTGCACACTCGTGTCAATAATTTTGCGTTTGATGCTGGACTTAAACCATGATTTATCAGAGTTAGAGAAATCCCACCATATCTGTAATAATAAGTGTTGGTGCGTGTCAGTCCGTCCGTCTCCTCCAAAATTCCAAAACCATGAAACCTAGCAGTCCCAAACTTTGCATGCATACTAAGGGAACTCCACGGTAGTGCACGAGTGAAAATTGGGTGTTTGGGTTAATTTCAAAGACCCCTTCTGAAGATAATTAATGGCCTTATTTAATTATCCTTTATCACAGGCTCACCCTCGGTCACCTCGCTGTCCCTCGCCTTGGTCTTAAGGCGCATCCTCGGTCACCTCACTAATCCCTTAATTGTGTCTTAATTTGCCATTGATGTTGGCCTGTCCGACAACGCCTTGACTTGGAACAGGCCTCAATGATTTTTTAACGATAAAGCACTCCAATTTTTTTTCCACTTTCCTCACTCATATCATCAAATGCCTCACCGACATATCTTCCAATCGCAGTTTACATTGCTTTTGCAAGTGCTATCATTTTCAAATCAGGAGCATGTGGCGATTTAATGCATTATATGATGTGATGTTCCACAATGTACTCTCCCAGACTAAATAAAGTATGTAATTGAAACATAATTTGAGTTTGGAGGATCGGATCATGTGGACTAAATAATTGTCAAAATC
>NC_140966.1:68105055-68110055 GCF_056783735.1 Eptatretus burgeri
CACTCTACCCTGGACATGCTGCTTTTGCTTTCTCAACAATGGATGGAGGTCGTAAATACCAGACATGAGATCAGAGCCATCTCCCGAGACATATTGCGAGCTTTCGATACGGTCTGGCATCCCGCACTGCTCAACACTCTCCTCTTATGGTATCCAAGGCAATCTCCATGAATGACTCATGGACTTCCTCTCCTGTCACAGTCAACCCGTGGCTCTTAATGGAATTCTGTCGTCTCCTCTTCCCGTCCATGTAGACGGATACTTTTGCTAGTTATCTATCTAGTGTAGGACAAGATGCTGCAGTGATTGGAAAATGTGTTTGATATTCCAGAGATCCTGAATGTGAATCTCTTATTGTGGAAAATTGTGATTTGGCAAACAAATTAAATTAGCTGTGAAGTTTCATCACACACAGGGAGAGCCTCAACTTTCTACAGCATCCTCTTTTTGCTTGAATTATTTTCATAACATAAAACTCAAGCACACAATCAAGTTGCAAACAAAATTTTATTCCCTACACTGTTTTTTTTAATATATTTTATTTATTAAAATCATGTTAGGTGTACAGCATATTTATTGTCAAATATTTTTAATCAGCTTAATAACATGAACTGACCTAATTTGCTAATCCTACAATGTACTTTGCGGGCGAGTTCACCTTGTTTGCTGTTGTATTGTCTCTGAAAGACAATAACGCCTCCTTTCCATGGATAGAAAACCCTTTTACCTCGTTACTGCGTTTCCATGTTAATTTCACTAACCCGAGTTGGCTGGCGATTCGAGCTGCCTCTGATTTCTTTTCAGACCCTTTCCCAAGGCAGACCATTGTGGGATTGGTGGAACAGCATCACAACACTGACTAATCAAGTCAGTGATTATCTGTGGACATAAACATTTAATCCACATCCAGAATTATTAGTGAACTTTAGCGAACAAGTCGCAATGGCCAAGGCAACCAGCAAAATTAATGTTCTTTGGAGCATGATTAAACCTTAATGCTGTGTGGACTGACAGCAGAATCTGAACTCAACTGCAAGGCATGCTGGTGAAAAAACCGCCCTCACCCATTCAAAAGTTACATTACTTGAAAATGGGGGGAATCTTACTCAGTTTGGGTAGTCGATCAATGTAGGTTGTGGGATTCAATCCATGCTCATTGAAGGTGTCTAAAGGGTTATAAAATAATCAGTTTCTGCCATAGATTTGTCACACACAGGGAGGAAACCACCATTAGGCCAATAACCCATTGCTTTTCAATATCTAGCACATCTGGAAACCACCACCAGTAAAAAGGATAATTTTAAAGGGTAACTCTAAAGGGTAATTCTAAAGGGTGATTTTAAAGGGTGATTTTGAAGAGTAATTCTAAATAGTAATTCAAAATGGTAAATCTAAAGGGTTATTCTAAAGGGTAATTCTAATGAGTTCTAAAGGTTAATTCTAAAGATTAATTCTAATGAGTTCTAAAAGATAATTCAAAAGGATGATTCCAATGACTTTGAAATAGTAATTCTAATGAGTTTTATAGGGTAATTCTAAATAGTAATTCAAAAAGGAAATTCCAAAGGTTAATTCGAAAGGATAATTCTAATGAGTTCTAAAGGGTAATTCTAATGAGTTCTAAAGGATAATTATAATGAGTTCAAAAGGTTAATTCTAATGAGTTCTAAAAGATAATTCAAAAGGATGATTCCAATGACTTTGAAATAGTAATTCTAATGAGTTTTATAAGGTAATTCTAAATAGTAATTCAAAAGGGTAGTTCTAAAGGGAAATTCTAAAGGTTAATTCTAAAGGATAATTCTAATGAGTTTAAAATAGTAATTCTAATGAGTTTTATAAGGTAATTCTAAATAGTAATTCAAAAAGGTAATTCTAAAGGGAAATTCTAAAGTTTAATTCTAAAGGATAATTTAAAAGGATGATTCCAATGAGTTTAAAATGGTAATTTTAATGAGTTTCATCAGGTAATTCTAAATAGTAATTCGAAATGGTAATTCTAAAGGGTAATTCTAATGAGTTCTAAAGGGTAATTGTATTGAGTTCCAAAGGGTAATTGTATTGAGTTCTAAAGAGTAATTCTGAATGGTAGTTCGAAATGGTAATTCTAAAGAGTAATTCTAATGAGTTCTAATAAGTTTTATAGGGTAATTCTAAAGGGTAATTCGAATTGGTAATTCTGAAGGGTAATTCTAATGAGTTCTAAAGGGTGATTCTAAAGGGTAATTTTAAAGGTTGATTCCAAAAGATAATTCCAGAGGGTTCTAAAGGTTAATTCTGGAGGGTTATTCAAAATGGTATTTCTAAATGTTTCTTCTCAAGGAATGTAAAAGGTAATTTGAAAGGGTAATTCTGGAGTTCAATTCTGCAGTTTTCATACCTTTGAAATTCATTTTCATACCTTTGAATCACTTATTTTTTGAGCTCTGACTTGAGTGATTTTGAGTTCTGGCTGCAGTGATTCATTTTCATACCTTTGAATCACTTATAAATGCCTGGAGACGCTAATGTTTTTGTCTTTATTTCATTTCCGCAAATGTGATAAGCTCTAGAATCTCTTAACCTGAACCAAATTTCAAAACTGAAACTGCAGAATTGAACTTAGCAGCAGTTCCCATTGCTAAAAAGTGCTATTTGTCCAATTTTCACATTGGTTTATACTCGTGATGTCCAAAGATGACCAGAGATGTCCGGATGGTGTTTAGTATGACGCAGCCAACTGTTCCTTATCAACCATTTTGTTTGTGTGCTTGCTTGAGTGTTTAATAGTGGTGGGAGGAATTGATTCCAAAGTACTTGATTCCAAGCATGGAAGACGTTAAAAACATTAAAGATCCCAACTTGTCTTTCATGAAGAGTTGGTGAGTTATCGCCACCATGCTAAACAAATTACAAATTTCTGACAACTCCAGTTAAATATCAGGTGTGGTCAGCCATTTCATACAAAAAAAACTTGGACCAAACTTCTCCCTTCAGCTGACCCCATAGGAATCTGGGAATAATTTGAGCCATTAAAGTAGTAGCAATAGTCTTCCAAAATATGTCACTGAAAACTTTAAAATACAATTTCCACATCGTATAGAAAAGGCCTCTTGGCTGTTCATGCAGAAAATGTCCATATCTTTAAGTGAAGTTATTTCTATTCTAGGCTATTTCAATTTCATTTGGGAAGATATAATGGTGTGAAATGGTAACCAGGAGAACTGCGGTATAAATATTCAATAGTGTACGCACCAGCAGTGAGCCCAGTGGGACTATATTCTGCAGTATGCAACAGAAAATTATGTTTTCAACGTTAGTCAAAAGCTACAGCTGTTGATTGTTTCATAAATGCAATACAACTAGTCATTCCTCATATATGGCAAAGAAATTTTAAAGATTAGATCATCACAATTGAACTTTATTATATCTGGTAAAAACATTGAAAAAACATCTTCATAAACCTCTAGCCTACTTTGTTGTTTTGAAAGGCATGATATATTTTGTGAGGAATGCAACCAGATCATTTAACAGTAATGAAGGATTTGGTTTCAGCACTCAGACTGAAATCCTACTAGAATCTCTCATTTGTGTCTTTTGTTTTTACTTGAGAAAATTTGAACTATTGATGTAGGAAGTTGAGCTTTGACGTCACGACGATTTGAGCTCTGATTTGAAAACTTAAACCTGGGGCTTGCATGAAGTGCTCACTCAAGTTCAATGTCTTGGGGATTCCTGAAGTTTATGTCTATAATACTTCCACTTCTGTGATATTGTTCCCTCTTCAAAACATGCAAAAATATGTGGGTTGTTCAAAATGTTCTTCAAACGAGATGCTAACGAAGGACCTAGCATGCCAATGGTTTTATCTCTCAACAATATGTAAGGCCAGTGGGATAGTCTGAGAAGTATGCACACTCACCTCTAAGCTGTTTAGCTTGGGTTTGAATCTCGACCCAGCTATAAACTGTCATTCCTGGTGTTTTACAAGCACAGTGATTCATCATTGTGTGTGCCGTCCTTCGGTTAGATGTTATACTGGGCGTCCCGTCTGCCGGCATTAGTTAGGGGATGTTAAAGACCCCCTGTCTCCTTCACCAAGAGTAGGCGAGCTGCTATGACAAAATTCCCAATTTCTGCTCTAACTACTGCTGGGAATGCAATGGCAAACCACCAAGCATAACCCTTGCAAAGAAACTGCTTTGGCAGCACTGGAACTCTGTAACACAGTATGGTACATCAGAATCAGAACAATATGTAATTAGAAATAAAAAATATTTTCTTACTAATTAGTAATTATAGATAATTACACATTGAAAAAAATCCAGCTTGTCTTGATCTATTGTGAGTACATCGTTCATACGTTTTAAACACCCGTTGTAGCTTATATATTTCAGGTCTCATCGCTGGTTGATGCATGATTAATGGCTCAGTCAAACAAAATAGTAGGCCAAATATTTTACATTTATTTTCCAACATATTTTGAAAAACGGGTAAGTGTAACTTCATGGGAACAGAAGGCCAACGGGCCTTCAGAATATTCAGCAGAATATGGTGGTCAGATATAAAATTAGTGGGTAGAAGTAAATTTTCAAATATTGATCTTCAGGTAAGTGACTTCACATCATAGAAGCAGACCCTGTATGTGATAAATGCAGATTGGAGATGTATACTTTCTGAATACTGTCTTTACTTTGTCAGGACCCAACTCCACCATTTGTCAGTCACCCATAGGGAAACCACCGTTCTTTGTAGGAGATAAGGTCCAACAACGGCCAAGTTCGTTTTTTTGCTTTTCTTTGCATTTATATGTCTCACTGTGGAGCTTGTCCATAAATAATATGCAGGATAAAGACATTGGTGGACAACTGTCAAGTTACAGAAACTATGAGGGACATAAGTAAACAAGAGACAAATACATACAGTTTATCAGATTTATATCTGGGTTTGAAGCATTATGAGCTAGTGGTTCAGATGAGAATGTTAAACAGGCCAATCCAAACAAAGCAACTTGTCAAAAA
>NC_140966.1:68115055-68145055 GCF_056783735.1 Eptatretus burgeri
AAGGGGTGAAAACATAACCTCCTTCACCTTCGGTGGTGGAGGTAAGGATAAAATGCAAAATATATTTTGTTTGTTTTTGTCGTTTTTGTATTTTTTGCCCCCCCCCAGGGGAGGGGGAAAGGGTTTGGGTAAAAACACAACATCAACCACACAACACCCCTTGATGAGACCCCCACCAACAGCACTCCATACAAATGCACACTCACCCATCAATGCTCAAGCTACCTAAAAGTCCTGCCAACATCCCAACAACCCTCTTCCTCCATAACTTCCAGGTCCCTATCTAATTCAAATTTAAACTTATCGAGATGTAAATGTGAATCATCCTTCATCAGCGTTATTTTTACTCATTATTAAATGATTTGCTACAAAAGTTATGGATTTTGCACTTGAAATATGATTCTACCGTTTTGGATTTCTCACTCACTTGTGGTGTTCTGTAATCGTTCCAAAGAAAGAAAAAAACAAATAAAATATTTCATCAATAAACACTGGTAAGACCTCAACAGAATAAGTCATGATTCTGTGAAACTTTATTTCAAAAATTCACTCTCCATTCTTGTTTTCCATGGATTGATTTAATTTCGGACTTATTTCTATTTTCCAACCTACCTGAGGGAAACCCTTCAACCCTTTGAGTGTTTTAGAAACAAAATTAAAAACAAGAATAAACTGGAGGGAAAGGGGGTGGTATATCTGGGGGTGATACGGGATAGATACGGGAGGTAAGCAGGCAGCACAATGCCAGGCAGCTATACGGAAAGCAAATAGGGTTTTAGGTTGTATTCGGAGGGGGATAAATTATATATCAAAAGAGGTGGTGTTAACATTATACAGGGATTTAGTGAGGGCCACATCTAGAATATTGTGTGCAGTTCTGGTCACCACAGTTCCAGAAGGACGTAGATGCCAAAGAGAGGGTTCAGCGTCGGGCTATTAGATTGATTCCGGGCATATCTAGACTCAGCTATGAGGATCGGTTGAAGGAGACAGGGCTTTATACACTAGAAAGGAGGTGATTACGAGGATATATGATGGAGATGTTTCAGATAATGAAAGGTATAGACATAATAAGTCAAGATGAATTATTCAACAGAGTAGACAGTGATATGACCAGGGGCCATAGCCTGAGAGTAAAGAAGAGGAGAGTTAAGATGGTAGTGAGGCAGAGGACTTTTACTCATAGAGTAGTTAATGCATGGAATGGTTTCCCTGGAAAGGTAGTAGCAGCAGAAACAGTGGATACGTTTAAATTGGAATTAGATAGGTACCTGGAAGTTATGGAGATAGAGGGGTATGGGAATGTTGATCGGACTTTTATATAGTTTGAGCATTGATGGCTGATTGTGTGAATGTGTACGGAGTGCTGTTGGTGGGGGTCTTGTCAAGGGGGGTTGTGTGATTGATGAGTGTTTTAACCAAGCCCATGCCCCCTCCCCCTGAGGGGAAGAAAACAAACAAAAAAAAAAATTATTTCATGAATTAAAAACTTTTTTTGCATTTTCTTCCTTGGATCTTGTGTGGATGGATCAGTGTGGTGTTCGCACAGTCATGATGGGCTGACTGGCCTCCGCCTGTGTTGGATTTCCTTGTTTCCTTGAAAGTCAATGGCATGCCATCACAAATCCCCACGCTTCCCACTTAAAAAGCAAAGTTGAAGATGGCAAAAAGTTCCACGAGGATTGACCCAATATCAAATTTTGAGTAAATTTTTTTTTTCCTGATTTGACCCCTGTGACCTGAAATCCCCATCTACTGTGACTTGAACTAAAGGCCAAATGCAAAGAAATCGTTACATATTCCATGCATCCCCCAATGTTGATTTCAGGTCACTGAAGTTTCATTTTAAAATGTTTAAAAATGTGCTCGCAATTGCATTTTTGGTTTTTTGACCTTTTGACCCTGCCGCAGGGGTGGGGTGAAAATGCACATTCTTGCTATGTGTTGATCATAACTACCAAGTTTGGTGAATATCTGCAGAACCGTTAAGGAGATAGCATGACAGACAGACAGACAAACAGTGCCGATTACAATATCCTCCCGTTTTTTTTCAAAAGCGTGGGAATAATAACGCTTTGATCAAGTTATCACCCATGATCAATGTACTCCCTGGACATCTGATGTAGTTGTAAAATGGTAGACAACAAGCTTGTGTGAATTATTACCTCCACCACCGAAGGTGAAGGAGGTTATCTTTTCACCCCTTTCTGTCTGTCTGTCTGTTTGTTTGTGTGCAGGATATCTCAAAAAGTTGTGGACAGATTCGGTGTATGACAAGGACGAAATAATTAGATTTTGGTGAAGATCCGGATCCGACTACTAGAATTTTTAAAGTGATTCTTCACCATTGAGAGATAGGGCCAAAAATGAGATAGTACTGGATAGCATGACATTTCAAAAATGTATGGGCCCGATATGTTCTCATGGATCAGGCATTACGTGGCCGAGGTATGTGCTCTACCGAGTGCCCTTCTAGTTGTTGACTGTGATTCTTCAGGTAAGTCATGGTAATTAATATAACTATCGATTAAAAATATAAATGAGATGATGACACACATATGAAAGACGTGAACTTTATCAGTATGTACGTACGTGGATACTACACTTTAACTGCCTTTGGGTCAATCAGTGTGGTTGAGGGTGTGGGAGGGGAAAAACCATGAAATATGATGAAGTTAATCATCAATGGTTTGGAACTGTTCACAGATGAAGCATTTGCTTAGGATTGTGTGTAGGTGTGAACTGAATCTCAAAATGAGTCTTACATCGGATTGAATTCCATTTTACTTTTCATATCGTGAATTTCAACTAATTTTTGCCTCCTGAGTGGTACATCAAAATTAAATTGCATTTTGAACTAAAAATAGGATAACTTTTTTTTAACATTTAGACATCAGGTTGAACAAATGATAGAATAAAATAAATTGCACTGACGTACCATAATTTTTTTTTGCCATTGCAATCAAAATCAAAGCTCTTTTGTCAGCCTTACTTGTATACAAGTTGACCATACAGATCTATATATTTTTTGGTTCGATAATTATTGAGAGTTTATGAACTTCCATGTGTGCAAAGCTTTGGAATAGTGTTACTTTGATAATGTGTAACAGTTGGAATATAACTCGTTAACAACATAAATCTTCCATTAATAAAAGGTGAAAAACATTGCAATTTTAATTGCTCATTCGAGATCATCGACTGGTTGCTTCGGATGCTTCTTCTTTTTCTTTTGTATACAGCACAAGGCTGTGGGACAACATCACTGGCTGAGGATGTGGCTGTGCCAATAATGCAATGCCCTCTGTAGGTAAGGGCAATAATTTGGAATTTGTTCATGACGCCGGTGATAGCTCACCTACTCTTCGCAAAGGGCACCCTGAGATCTTTAACATGCACCAACCAATGCCGGCAGATGTGGCACCCGTTTAATGTCCATCTGAAGTTCGGCACACACATTGATGGATCAACCTGCCTGTGAAACACCAGGGTGACAGTTTATAGCTGCGTCGAGATTTGAACCCAGGCTAGACCGCTTACAGATAAGTGTGCTATCTCTAGTCTAGGCCATCCTGCCAGCCTGATAAATTGTTGATTTGATTGTAATTTCAGCCGAGCAATGTTGAAGGGGCTTGCTATTATATCATCATAGCCACAATATATGCAAGTTTGTCCTGCAATTGTTCATAGTAACCTACTTTTCTGGGAAGCATCTCCCATGATCTTTGATTGAATTATCTTATTTGTGCAAGTCATGCTGAAAAATGAATTAAAGATAGCTTTCCTCTGGAAACCACTGATAGCACTATGTCGTTTGGACTAATGAGCCGTTCTTGTTGCCGTTTCATCATTATTCCCCGTTTGTGAACCGATTCTTGATTTGATCGAAATATGTCCAAATAATTTTCAATTTATCATACAAGCGAGTATTTAGTTTCTATTTTGACTTTCAGTGGCTGCAAAAGTATTCACCCCCTCCAAAGTTTTCACATTGTGATTCCACCTGAGCTTATTTCATGAAGCTTTCACATCAAACTTGATATACAGTCTTCACAAACTACTCCAAAGTGATAAAGCTAAAAAGTGCAGATAAAATGTCATTAAGTTCAATTTGCAGAGAAAAATCAGATGATTCTCAGTTGCATAACTTTTCAATCCCTTTGCCTAATTAACCCGAAATCACTTCGGGAGCAAATTATTTATTTGAAACATCACATAAAAGGTGTAATGGGTTTCATGGACTACCAAAGGCAGATATTAGATTTTCTGGTTACTCACTGGGTCAATATACGTAATCACCTGCATGTCATCAGTGGTTTAACATAAAAATTAAGCTCCCCCACTTATCTAAGGGGTTTTAAAGTGAAACTGACTTGGTCAACCACCGAGGCAAACATGAACACCAAGGAGCTTTCCAAAGAAGTCAGACATAAAGTGGTAGAGAATCACCATTCAGGAGAGGGTTATAAGAAGATTTCAGTCACTCATTATCCCTTTGAGTACGGTGAAATCCATCATTAATAAGTGGAAGACGTATCATACCACCAAGACTCTACCCAGATCAGATTGCCCATGCAAACTCAGCAGCCGGGAAAGCAGGAAACTAGTTTGGGTTATCACTGTAAATCCAACAATGACTGAAAGGTCTGCAAGGCTCAAAATCCGAGATGGGGGTCAGTGTTCATCAATCAACAACATACCGTTCCCTTCACAGAGCTAGCCTCTATGAACAGGTGGGAAGACAGAAGCCATTACTGAAAAAGACACATCTAAAAGCTCATATGGAGTTTGTGAAAAAGCTTCTTTATGAAACTGCAATCATTTGGAGGAAAGTTTTGTGGTCAGACGACACAAAACTTGAACTTTTTGGTCTAAATTCAAAGCGTTATTTCTGGAGCAAGCCGAACACTGCATATCATCCAGTCAACACCATCCCTACTATTAAGCATGGTGGTGGCAGCATCATGCTATAGGACTGCTTTTCATCATCAGGGACTGGCAAGGTTCTCAGGATGGAAGGGACAATGGATGGTGCAAAGTAGAGGAGAATCCTTGATTAAAACCTGCTCGAGTCAGTTGTGAATCTGAAACTGGGAAGGAGATTTAGGTTTCAGCAGGACAATGATCCGAAGCACAAAGCTAAATCCACACTGGAGTGGCTGAATAATAAGAAAATAAATGTTCCTGAGTGTTCCAGTCAAAGTCCTGACTTGAATCCAATTGAACATTTACGGTGAGACTTGAAGATTGCAGTCCATCGACGATCCCTATCAAACATGGCAGAACTAGAGCAATTATCACATGAAGAATGGGCAAAGATTTCACCATCTCGCTGTGAAAAGATGGTAGAGATCTACCCAGAAAAAACTCATAGCAATGATTGCTATAAAAGGTGCTTCCACCAAGTACTGACATCAGGGGCTGAATACTTTTACTCCCAGTGAATTTTGATTTGTACATGTTTTTTGCAGGTTTTCCTGACATGTAACCTCCTTCAACTATAACAGTGTTTAGTTTGATCTCTTCAGTTATGAATAAAAAAGTTCATTTGGAAAAGTTAGTTATACATCATTCATAATTCATCGAAATGTCGCATTACTGGTAGGGGGTGAATACTTTTGCAGGCCACAGTAGCTGTTGGCCCAAACAATTGTATGAGTAAAATAAAGCAATCAACCAAACTAATGCACATTATTTCCTGGAAATACTGTTGTTAATTCGAGCACCGTTTGTATGAAGGAACAAAACAATGCAGAAACTCAGCGACACACACACACACACACACACACACACACACACACACACACACACACACACACACACACACACACACACACACACACACACACACACACACACACACACACACACACACACACACACACACACACACACACACACACACACACACACACACTTGTGCCACAATATTGACGAAACGTGGTGCTGAAGGATGGTTGTCGTTGCCTTTGCAGCAGTCAGTCAGGGCAGAGATTTGTAAATAGTCGAAGGCGCTGGCGATAAACTGGCCTGCTCTTCACGAAAGACACCATGGGATCCATAACACAACAATGACCAATGCTGGCAGATGGGTCCTCGGCTGAACTTCCATCTGAGGGACAGTGCAAACAATTCACCGCCCTTCCTCAAAATACCATATCTCATGGTGAGCAGTCAATATCACTTTGGGATATGGAAAACATTTAGATTTTAACAAAAAACAAAATTATCAAAAGGTGTTCCTGCACGATCCTATTGCAGTACATCCAAAAGAGGGCAATACATACAATCTTACTTTTGTCACTGAACTCGTTGTGTAATTACAGTAAAGTTGCAATTGTACGCTATTGTCGGCTAATGTAGGTGGCGGTGTTAATAGAGCAGGCCTCAGGTGGTAAATTGTGAGATGGAATGGAAGAATGTTTTCAAGAATATGCATTGCCAATGCAGCTTCACCTTTACATTCAACACTATAAATATATTTGTGTCAACAGTTTATTTGGCGATTTGCTTCACAAATTCGCACATTTGCTTAGCAATGGTGATCTCTGCCTGAGGCGTGCACGCACGGCTCATCCACAATGTACTACACGGTTAAATTGTTTCATTATATAGATACAAACACATTGACGTGGAGCGGCGCTCATGGCTGGAAAAATAATTGCCATAGAGATAACCTGTCAACATTTTGGAACAGGTGGAAGTGGAGGCCAAAAAGTGTTTGGCGGCGTGTGAGGCGATCCATCAATATGTGCCTGTTGGTTTCGAACTACCGGTTGTAATCCCAACCATTTCACTCCTTCTCTTAAGCTGTCGTGTGACCTGATTTTATGACAATTTATTCACAATTTTGTCCCTTTCTTCCTCCTATTTCACTTTCCCCATTTTTGAGTTCACGTTATCTTTCATTTTTTTTTACCCTCGTCTTTTTATATATTTTTTTCTTTTCTTTTTATTCCTTCTTTTTCTTTCCCCATCTCTCCTGCTTTTCTCCACAACCTCTGCATTCATAATCTTCTGTACACAAATGCAGGTGGCCCAAAATTGCTTAAACCAAAATTGCAGTTTCTTTTCAGCAAATATAATTGTACATCAGACAACACGAAGATATAAATGAGTAAATCTTGCATAGTTAGAGAGAAATTACAATGCATTCGTCAAAATGACACATTGCATTTCATGAAAAAAGGATGAAAAGTAAACTAAAGTAAATAATCACTGATACTTTATGTCAATGATCTAAATATATATGTACATATATATATATATATATATATATATATATATATATATATATATATATATATATATATACATATATATATATATATATATATATATATATATATATATATATATATATATATATATATGTATATATATATATATATATATATATATATATATATATATATATATATATATATATATATATATATATATACATGCATATATAGAGTATGTACGTATATATTACATACACACATGGGGTCACTTAACCATGTCAAATGGACCTTCGTAAACAATTAAGAAAGCATTTGGTGTTAGATAAGATAGTCATATATAAGCAAAGTTACATGTACATGAACAAAGTAGAAAGGATGGAAACCTACTAACAGCAGGGAAGGACACTTGGAGGAAGAATGGGTGAGACGAAGAAACAACCATAAAAAAAATTTATCTGGGCCCAGAAATGGACATTTTATGCCGAAGGAAACAATTAACTTGAGAATGCAACACAGCAATGATGGGACTTATCACTTCCTTGTTAAATGTCGAGTTTTATATGCGCCTTTTTCAGTAATGGCTTCTTTCATGCCACCTGCCATCGAGGCCAGCTTTGTGATGGGAATGGGATATTGTCTTTCACTTCTTAATGATGGATTTCACCATACTCAAAGGGATATAATAAGTGACTGAAATATTCTTACAACCCTCTCCTGAATGGTGCAACTCCAAGACTTGACATCTGATTTCTTTGGAAAGCTCCTTGGTCTTCATGTTTGCCTTGTTGGTTTACAAACTTAGTTGTATCCAAAAAGTCCTGAGAAAAGAAGGGAAGCCGACTTTTTAGCTGATCTGGAATTGAAATTCCACAGAATGGATTGTCATTGAGCACCGTCCGTTCGTCCGTCTGCCCGTCCGTCTCCTATTTTGACTTCTCCAGCCAAACTGCTGGGCCGATCTGCCTGAAATTTGGCAGCAACGTTCTGCTCCTGACTGATAATGGGGACTGCAAAACTCGTTCCGGCCACATGACTTTAAGTCGGTAAAAATGTCCGATTTAATAAATTTCTTCAAAAATCTTCCTTTCCAGACCCACCAGTCAGAATGCTATCAAATTTGGGTAACATTAGGCCAGGGTAAGGATGTTAAATTGTGGAGGCCATGCCAATCACGTGAATGGAAGTGTGTCAAAATGGTGGTCGCACAAATTCCTTCCAAAATCTTCTTCTCCAGACACACAAGGCAGAATGCTACCAAATTTGCATGACAACTTTATGCCAGGGTAGAGATGTTAAATTGTAGAAGTCATGCCAATCATGTGACCAGAAGTGTGTCAAAATGGCGATCACATGAATTCCTTCAAAAATCTTCTTCTCCAGACCCACCAGTCAGAATGCTCCCAAATTTGGGTTACAGCATTAGGACAGGACCCACATAAGCTGCAGGTCCAGTGGTCCTATTTTCATGTTAAACCACTGCTTACATACAGGTGAAACCTATTATACTCATTTTGTAACCTTTCCAACAAATAATTAACCTCCGCCATCGAAGATCGGAGGTTACTGTTTTCACCCCTTTCTGTTTGTTTGTTTGTTTGTTAACCTCTGCCATCGAAGATCGGAGGTTACTGTTTTCACCCCTTTGTGTTTGTTTGTTTGTTTGTTTGTGAACAGTATTACGGAAAAACTCCTCGACGGATTTCGACGAAACTTGGTGGCGGGATTAGGTATGGTCCAAGGATCATTTTGGACTTGGTCCAAAATCCAATATGGCCGCTATGGCGGCCATTTTGAAAAAAAATTGAATTTTGTTTTTGCATTTCTACATGTTTTAAGTGATTTCCAACCCCCCCCCCCCCCAAAAAAAATTGTTGGAGAAAAAAAAAATTTTTGCAACTTTTTTTTCAACAAAATTTCGATTTTTTTTATTTTTGCATTTCTACATGTTATAAGTGATTTCCAACAAAAAACATGCCAAAATTATAATTGCGGCTGATTTTGGAACTTCAGGTGGATATACCCACGGAAAATCAATTTCTGTCTCGAGGAATCTAGTTATGACGAATGAATTGAGTCTGTAAAAGTTAAAAGGAAAAGGGAAAGTTGCAAACTATAACTCTGTGAGCACTGTTGACATCAAATTGAATGAATAGGATATCAGGTTCACTTGAGTGACCTTACAGTATTGGCCGCGGAGGTTTTGCACTCTGCCGAGTGCTCCCCCTCTCGTTTGTTTGTTTGTGAACAGTATTACGGAAAAACTCCTCGACAGATTTCGACGAAACTTGGTGGGGGGGGGGTTAGGTATGGTCCAAGGATCATGCCGTTAGATTTTGGACTTGGTCCCACCCCCCCCCCAAAAAAAATGTTGGAGAAAAGTACTATAACTCTGTCAGCACTGTTGACATCATATTTAATGAATACGATATAAGGTTCACTTGAGTGACCCAGCAGTATTGGCGGCGGAGGTTTTGCACTCTCCCGAGTGCTCCCCCTCTAGTTTACTCCTGAAGTGATTTAGGGTCAATTCGGCAAATGGTTTGAAAACTTATGCAATTGTGAATCATCTGATTTTCTCTGTTAATCTAACTTATTCACATTTTATCTACATTTTTTTTGCTTAATCACTTTGAAGTAGTTTGTGAAGACTCTATATTTTAAGTTTGATTTGAAAACATCATGAAATAAGCTCAGGTTACATCAAAATATGAAAACTTTGGAAGGGGGGTGAATTCCTTTTTGCAGGCTACTATTTTACATATACACCAAATATATAATTTACTTGCCCCTTATACTCCCATTAAACAAATGGATAGGTTTCTTTGGAAAAAAAAATCATAATTATACGATGTAAGAAAATATGCACATTAATGAAACCAACTTTATTAAAATACTGTCTTAAGACTGAAGGGGTGGCTGGCTGAGGTTGGGCAGGCATCGAGGTAAGTAGGCTGAGCTTGGTGGCTACATCTTGGGAAATACCATCCCCATCATCTTTCTTGGAGAGATATGCATGCAATGTTGTCTGCTTTACCCATTGCTTCTTTTTATAGCTCACCTATAACGTAGTTCAGGGGAGCTTATGGGATGGTGCATGGTCCATCCGTCCATCATGAACAATTCTGATGAAACTTGACCACAACCTTCATTACTCATAAGGTACCAAAGTCTGGCCATGGCATCAAAAAAATTGTGGTCTAAGGGGATCTACAGGGGAGATTATGGGGTGGGGGGGGTCACATCCCAAAAGTAGTGTTTGCTTTCTTCTCAGAAACTATACACACAATTTTGATGAAGCTTGACCACAACCCTCATCAACCATGATGTACCAGAGTTTGTTCACACTACTAAAAAAAAAAAAAAAAAAATCGGTGTCTTTGGGGGGTCTACGGGGTGGGGGGGGTGTTGCTCCCCCAAAAGAGGTATTTGCTTTCTTCTCAGAAACTACACACATAAGTCTGATGAAGCTTGACTACAACCTTCATCACCCATAATGTACCAAAGTTTGTTTATGCCATTAAAAAAAAATCGAGGTCTCAGGGAGGGTGTGCCTCCCAAAATAGCTATTTGCTTTCTTCTTAGAAACTACACACACAATTTCGACGAAACTTGACCACAACCTTTATCACCCATGATATACCGAAGTTTGTTCATTTCATTACAAAAATCGGGATCAAAGGGGTTCTACAGGGGGGTTGCCCCCCAAAATAGGTATTTTCTATAACATTGGTACATTTTGCTGATTGTGTCACAGGTTGACTTCCTCCTCAGTATCATTATTCTACCAGGTGAGCACCCAGGGGTATTGCCCCTATTTTTATCATGTATAGTTCCCTGACGCAGTTGATTGAATCCTTGGTTTTCCTGACTGCTTTGAAGCTTGTCTCTCTCCAAGCATCGTTGTAAGTAAAGATCTGGACTCCTTTGGCACCCAAAGCTATTACTTGTTGAGCACTGGCTCTTATTTTTGGCTTCACTGTCTTTTATTGTGCCGAGCACTTTCACAACCCTCGTCACTCAGTTTTGCACCCTCGTCAAACCTCCTTAATACACCAAGTTCAATCTCTAAAGTAATTGTTTTACGGGCTTTTTGCATGCCTGCTGCTGCTGCTGTCACTGGAGGTTCGTTTTGCAGACATCTTAAGCAAAGGTGAAACACTTTATAGTCGTAAACAAGTGTGAAAAACGAAAAACGAAAAAACCATCATTGGTGGTCTGTGAATTACACAGACCACCAATGATGAGGGGAAGTGACGGGGGGGGGGGGGGGCTTTATGTGGAATGCTGTGACAAACGGCCAAGTATGAAATGCGCTTTAGGTAAATAAAATAACTGCTCATGCATTTATATCTTTTTATATTTCTTCCAAAATATATTTAGATTTTTTGAGATGCAAAATTTTCGTTATAGTGATAGTTACTTCCGTATGTTTAAATTTATTTACCAATTACTCATTTCTGGCTATTGATTGTCCGTATAGTGAGGGATTACTGTGTGTGTACATATGTATATATATATATATACATATACATATATATATATATATATATATATATATATATATATATATATATATATATATATATATATATATATATATATATATATATATATATATATATATATATATATATATATATATATATATATATATATATATATATATATATATATATATATATATATATATACATATACATATATATATATATATATATATATATATACATATATATATATATATATATATATATATATACATATACATATATATATATATATATATATATATATATATATATATATACATATACATATATATATATATATATATATATATATACATATACATATATATATATATATATATATATATATATACATATACATATATATATATATATATATATATATATATATATATATATATATATATATATATATATATATATATATATATATATATATATATATACATATACATATATACATACATATATATATATATATATATACATATACATATATACATACATACATATATATATATATATATATATATATATATATATATATATATATATATATATATATACATTGTTATAGATTTTCGCCACTCCGGCGTGCGAGCGACCGCTTTTAGCTAATCGCAGCCGCGCATCCACCGGAAGTGGCAATCTTTGTCACAGCTTTCGGATCAACGCCGAAATCCAGCTACGGGTGTGTTTTTAATCACACCGTAAATCAGCCAACTATTCTGTCCATGCGCGACAGGGTCCGATCGCCGAATTGTCGATTTACCTCAGTATGCGCGCAGACAGAAATGCCGAGGATTTACACCTCAACTGGACCTGCTTGGAAACGAGCCGCTTAAGCAGCTCGCTCCGTTTGCGATTTGCTGAGCAGTGTATTATCGCGAGGCCCCGTTGGACCCAATTAACTTTTCGGCTACTAAAAGGCCAGCTAATATTCCGTACGTAATAATGGCAGTCAATGACAGCAAAGGATGCAATGAACAGGTGAACATTTAAACAATGACTTATTTCACACACGACACATATGCATTGAATGGGGGATGGGGACAAAACACGAGTAAACAAAGACCGACAGCTGTATCTATTTATTACTTACACTTATAACAATTCTCTACTTAAGGACAAGGTGCCACAACTTTCATACAAAGAAAACCCCAGGAAAGGAAAGGGCAGAACTGGACCCATAGGCCTTTAATGTTCGCGGAGCTGTGGAGACCGCAAGAGCTCCGAGAGGCCGTGCTGGTTACCTGCCACCCTTGTGGTGACTTGCTGGGCCCTGGTTCGGTGACCCTCGGTGGCTCTGCCCGCACTCCGTGGGAATCCACCAGCTCCTGACTCCACTCTCGACTCCACCGGCGCCTCCGTCGATCAAGGAGAGAGAGAGAGAGAGAGAGAGAGAGAGAGAGAGAGAGAGAGAGAGAGAGAGAGAGAGAGAGAGAGAGAGAGAGAGAGAGAGAGAGAGAGAGAGAGAGAGAGAGAGAGAGATAGAGAGCGCAAGGGGAAAGACCCTCTCACTCCTCACTGCTTTCTCCGATTCCAGACTCAAGACTCCAGACAAAACTGCTGGTCGCCGTCTCCTCTCCCCAACTCAACTGTTTTTGCGTCAACCGCACTTCCTTTTTATAGCCACAGAGACTCGCCCCTCCCTTCCCGGCGCGCGGGGGAAAATTCCAGCAGAGTCTGGTCCGTATTTTCATACGTTTAGTAACCGTCTTTTGGTCGATGTTGCCCAACCGTCATTCGTGTTTACCCGTTCTGAGGGATATCTGGGCGGGAGTTGTTGAGATGCTGTTGTGGTGGTGGTGGTGGTGTGGTTGTTGAGATGCTGTTTTGGTAACAAGATGGCGGCGTTTGTGGAGATGAAGGGGAGGAGATGATGTTTGTTTGCCAAAATAAAGATAGCAAAAGAATAGTGGCTGACTCAAAGATCACAGCCCGGTGACACGAATAATCCCCTTTAGACATCGGTGGAGAAATCTAATCTGAACACACACTTATCGGCATAACTGATCTCTGGGAAACCTGAATGGTGTTCTGTGTATTTCCACAACCATAACACTATATATGTGTATATATGTATGTATATATATATATATATATATATATATATATATATATATATATATATATATATGTATATATATGTACAAGATTGGGGTGGTTGGGATTACACATTTTAAAAGAAGACGATTACACATTAAAGCAAGAGCAGACCCGGTCTCAGGCAATGTTTCACCAGCTTCACAGCCAGCTTCCTCCTGGCCAATAGACTTCGCTAAACTGATATATTACCAGCAAACATTAATTTAATGTGATGGCCTGAGCCACAAGAAAAAATGTGGCATAGTGTTGGAAAAGGGTGGAAGTGGTGGGGGGTATGTCTGGGGATGAATGTGATGGAACAAACTAAATCCAAACTGGGTGCTACATTATATGCTGGGTATCCCTGGTGCATTTTCGAATGAGTGGGTCAAATGCTCGTGGCAAGTCAACCACCTCCTCCATGAGTGATGCAATGGTTTCCTCCAAATGCCATGCCTCCAAAATCCATCTTCTATCATTACTAGAGGGTCACACTCAAGATGCCGACACTATCCCATAATGAAACATGACCAGCCTTCATCCCATGTTTGGCAACGGAAGATCTCCTCAGATAGTTACACTCGAAGGCCTTGCGATGCTCGGTGATTTTTACTTTTTTTAAACGGAAATCGCCCCAAGCAAGGCATAAAGCCACTCCAGGTAAGGGGATCAGGGGAGGTTAGATGAAGATAAGAATAAAGCAAAACAAAATGACAGAAAGAGAAAAATAACAAGAAAACATCCTGGAGACAGGAGATAGAAGAGAAGTCAGGTGAAATGCAATGGAACTTTGAAGATGTAGGAAGTAGGATTTGACATTCCTCTTCAAGCTGGGTAGATCATTGGATAATGGGAAGTACGTTACATGAAGTGAATTCCAAAGCGAGACAGCACGAGGGATAAAAGTACCTGCATACCGTTTCGTTCTGCACTATGGATCAGCTATAGTGCATGGGTGTTCAGAGATGGAAAACAGAGTCTTGTGTCCAAACACTCGTACAGGAGGAACCAAGTGAGAAAGTCCAGCAGAAGTTTTGTCATGAAAATATCTGTACAACAGACTAAAAGTGGCAACTGACCTATGGTGAGAGAGCGCTTGAAATAGTTGAACCCATCTGCACACCAACCAGGTTAACTGCGTGTTCTGGAGCCTATAAAGTAAAGATAAGTGGCAGGCTGGTGCTCCAGCCCAAATGTGGTAACAGTACTCCATGAGGGGACATACAGTTGTCTTATCCAGGTACAAGACAGCATCAGGAGGTAAATACTTCTGCACTCGATAGGGATAGAGACAACCAAATCACTCGGAAACACTCTGAGCAATACCAGAAATGTACTTAACCCAACGGAGGTTTGAAGAAATGTCCAGACCAAGAAGCCGAAGCTCATATGATCTGTTAATGTTGAAAACCCCATGTGTACAGAAGGGAAAGGCCTGTTTCCAGAGCGAGGCATGGACAACAATTTAGTTTTCTTTGTATTGAAGGTTACCAGCCAATCATGCTCCCACTTCAACACATTCTCTAAATCATTGTCCAGCAAAACTCCATCCTCATTACGAATAGTGTTGAGTGATGTAATGCATTAGTCTAAGGTTCGTGCTGTCCCACCCACATATTCTGCCCCAGAAACACATGGAATCGTGTAAGCCACCCCTGCCCAGTCATTCCTGGACAGCTTGTCCTTGACATGCATCAGTGCTTGCCTCATGGTGAATACAGGTTTGTAATTCACCCTCACATCTGTCGATTTCAAAACTCGGCCAATCTTCTGTGGCACGCCCGGAACAAAAGGCAAAACACAAGGACCTTTCGGTTGTTGCTGTGGGACAGTCCTGTTTTTTGGCTCAACCAAGATTGCTTCCCTTGTAGGTGTAACAATTTGTCTGGGTAACCTTTGGCCTTCAGAATGCCTTGAAGACTGGAGACTGATTTGAAGACTCTTCAGAGGACCAGGAGACTGGTTTCTTCCAATGGCAGTATATTCCCCAATGCAGAACCGTACAGCATAACGAGCACCCCAGCGGGATCAACACATGCCCAGACTCAAAGCACCACCATGGCCACACTTCCCTCTCTTCTTCGCACCGAAAACCAACAACAGAAGTGACTCACAGAAAAAATCCATACATTCAAATAACAGCGAGTTAAGAGTATTTCCTCATCAATAATAATAATTAACTATTGTGCTTACAACAGCTTATTGAGAGGATCTGATCTTTAAAACCCCCAAAAAAATACATCGAGGTAGGTACTTGCCATTTGCTTAGTCTTACAGCAACGTTCCAAGTTCTAGCTTTCTATGTTGTCATGAATGCCTGCAGCATGAAAACCTGAATGTGATTGGCTTTTACATTATTGGTGCATTAACACAAGCATTTAGTGAAACAGTAACCAAGAAGGAGACAGGGTCAAATTATAACAACATTACATAGATTGTGCAGGTAACAGGTCAGACGTGATTAAGGAAGGCTTACATTCACGTTTTTTTTATTTGTTGTTTATTTCTTGCAAATTTGCCTGACTAATGAGAACACCGCCAAATGTGGACCTTTGTGATTTTGTGGGTTGCATACACAGCCATTCCCCTGAGTATGGGCTTGGACTCTGCACATGACAAGGCAGAATGTTTGAGCTCAATATTTTCTTTCAAAGTGATCGAGAGTACCCAACTTTTCTCCTCATGCTCTCTTTGTCATCTCGAAACCACTGCAACTGGGACACTGAGTTTTTCACCTGAGAAGGTAAAATACATTTCTGTATGGCCTCACCTCTCCTCGGCTATAATTATTGATGGTATCACTACCTGGTTTCACAAAAAAATGATCCATCAAGTTATCTCATCTGCCATTTTCAGCAGGTCTTTCAATCAGGCTGCTTCCCATATGCCTGGAAGGTGAGAAATATCATCTCCATCCACAAGAAGGATGTAAATGTTGATAACCTCAACTATACTCCAAGGTCGGTGTCAGATCTGCAGTCCAACGCTATCCTTGGCAAAGCATGGCATTCCTCTCTACAGACCAGTGGGCATGCTTCTCATAATAAGCAAAGAAATGGAATCCATAATTGATGCTGAAATCCTCATTCCTGTTCTCCAATGATACAACAACCAATCACAAATTTTTGTTTCTGCCTTGGTCATTCAACTTTGAATGTGTTGCTTCTTCTTTCAGAATGGATGAAGATTCTGAATCAGAAGCAATTCTGGGTCTCACTAACTGCCATGATCTTTCCTGGGAAAGCTACATTTCCAACCTGGCCTCCAAAGCCAGTAGACGACAGTAGCAAATTCCTTCCTCGGCCCACCTGAGCTCCTGACCACATACAAAGCTTTCATCCACAGCCTGATTGAGTACTGCTCTCCCCTCCGGGCTGGTGCTCCTGCCTCTCACCTTTGTCGACTTCATGCTGTGGAAATCAAGGCATTTAGGATCATTAGTATCTCCCACGATGAGGCTGAGTCTTTGGGCCTCTCACTCTCTCATCGAAGGAAGGTCGGTGGTCTTTCTGTCTTCTACCATCTCCTCTCCGGTCTCCCCCCCCCCCCCCGCTCTGTCTGCGATATGTCCCCACCATATTTCCGCAGGGCGCTCAAGGTCCGCCAACAAACCCCTTCTGGTAAAACTACCAAAATCACGAATCACTGCTCACCTTCACTCTTTCATTCCTCTTTTTTCCCGCCTTTAGAATAAACTCCCTCACTCTGTTCAATCGCATTCTTCCCTCCAGGCCTTCAAAACAGCTGTTCACCACCACCTCTTATCGTCCCCAATCCAAATGCTCGATCTTTTCTACCCTCGATAATCCACCCCAATCCCACCTCCTTCAAATTCCCTGCTTTCCTTCCTGAAAATCTCTGTAATGTCCATCTTGTATACCCCGTGTTCTGAGGTTCCAAGCCTTAGTCCTTTGGCAGTCTTGCTCTGACAAATGGATAATGCTTGAAAGTACATCCCTTTCATACTGTGGTAAACATACTCTTCTCAAATAATACTTGATAATATCATTGTTTATCTTGTCCATGGATGCATACTGACATTAGACTTTATAGATACCTGTACTGTATTCCATTTTGTCTTCTTTCCCAGCTGGCTAACATGTTCCATGCATGTAAACAGCAACGCTTGACCCTCTTTTTCCCCATTTGTCGAATTGCCTCTCCATCTACCAAATCATGTTCCAACTTCCATTGCTTCAAGGTTTCAGCTCAATAGCATCTGATGTCATCTTCCATTTCATTAACTTTTTTTTTCCCACCACAACCTCCTGCCATACCCTTCCTTTTCTCACTAATCAGTTTCTACATCTGTCAAATGCGCACTTGTTCCCTTTTGGAATTTGTGTCGGTCAAACCCCCTTGTATTTTGCCTGTTTGGCTAACTCATTGAGAAATAGCAGCCAGAAAGAATCTGATGGAGTGAAAAAAGTTTGGAACATTGGTGAATCTTCAACATTCTTATTTTTAAAGAGGTGAATCTTTTATTCCCCCCATCCCTGTGTACACCCTCTATGCACTACATCTTCTGTACCAAGCATACATATTGAAACTTTGTCTCAAGATTTAATAGCAAGGTGTCTGCACAGCCTTTGCTATTAATAAATCTTAAAACAGCCCAACCCCAAAATTACAATTTTAAAGTACGTGGGACTGTGTCGACACATTCCAGTGTGTTTTGTGTTGAACAAGTGCAGATATTTTTGAACACTGTGATGCAAAAATTAAATTCATGAAACATTATTTAATTTTTGTGGTATTAAATGTGATTAACGTGATTAAGAAAGGCCTATGTGGAAGTATAAAAACAAAAATGGGATTAAGTTTTGTTTTTTGTGTCTGGACATTGTTTTACTGTTACAAGCAGATGGACAAGCCATGGAAATGTTTATTCCTCAGGCAATGGAAAACTTTACAAAACACTACAATGGCACTCAGTCGAGAGAACATCTCCACCTAGCTGAACAGTTTATGTTTTGTATCCCACTGATAGGCTGGATCCAGATCTGGATCTTCACCAGAATCGAATCAATTCGTCCTTGTCACACACCCAACCTGTTCACCAAGTTTTGTCCAAATTTGTCCGTAACCTTTTGCGATATTCTGCTCACAAACAGAGATGGACAAACAAACAGGGGTGAAAACATAACGTCCGTTTTCCTTCGGTGACGGAAGTAAATATCTGCCAGAATAGCATGTTTTTAATCAATATGATCACCTGATCACTACCTTTAAATAAAAATGAAAAAAAACCCTTCTAGTTTTCTTACTTGATCAAAAAGAAACCAAAACCTAATGCGACGACAAACATCCAGGCATTCCAACACTCAGGATTACTTCATGATCCTAATTTCTATTCATATTAAAATGAGACATCTATTAATTACATTAGCAAATATGGTGGATATTTTGAACCTGTGCACCCCCACTCTTCCCCCATACAAAGTATGCTTTCGTACATCTGGATGATTTACCACCACATTGTCCAAACATCCTCAAAAATAATTACATCGAAAGCCAAATAGAAAATATTGTGTTTGCTTCAAACAGGATAACAAAGTGCCTCCCTTGGATAGGAATTCCATCAAATAAGCACTTTATATGGATTTGAAAATGGAAGCACCACTATCTGTACATGTTGGTTGTGTTTCCATTTTCTATGGCTTGTGTGCATGCTATTGATTCAAAGGATTGACATAAAACAAAACTTGTTGTTGATTAATTATGTAATGTATAACAATGACACACTTATATTTCAAGTGTTCAAATGTTACCAAATAGTAATACATATATTAAGCATGTGCAATGTCAAATGAACTTCACACTAATCGACCCTGACCTACTACCAACACTGATGTGCTCCACGTTACACCACATGGTTTTATTCCAAGTGATGTTTTCATTTGAATATTTTGTTTTTGAAACTGGAAGTTAACTATAAACTAGAGTTAAAACATTTCTTTCATTGCAGACTTTACCTGTGAACTGTGACCCATAAATTAGGTGGAGGTGGCTGCTGCTGTTTGAAGGGAGATAGGGGTGAGGGGAGGTGTGTGTGTGTTTGTGTGTGTGTGTGTGTGTGTTTTTCTTTTTTCCATGAGCATTTTATGACCATTGCTGATACTTGAAATGTGTCAGTTAATCACAAAAGGAATGATGTTAAGTAATATTAAGTTTATTGTACTTAATCTAACTTACCACTTACATAATGGCTTTGTAATTATTTTACTACCAACTTTCAGGCTTAAAATAAATATGATGGCTTAATTAAGAACAGAAGCAACATTTAATTGAAATAAGCATGGTTAAAAATTATGGGAATTTTTGGGGGAACAGTAGCCAATAACAAGTAAACTGATAATCCTATACTGAGGATTCAGATAACTCCCCCTCACCCCCCACCCCCACCCCAATCCGCTACCACCATGTCAATCTCACTGTGTATAAGTAATAAACATTCTGTGTTGTTAATGCTCTGAGAGTCATCATCACAAGTTTACTAACCTCAAATACACCATCAACAGACCAATATCAGACAAATAATCTCAGGTTGTCTGAAAAAAAATACCCATTCCATATTTGCATTTAATTTTGTACGCGAGACTTAAAAGGTGGTATTTGGATTTCCATATAACTTTAATCGATGGTTAGTGAAAGATAATTTTAAAATTAGGAAATAATCAGGGAGAAATATCTAACATAATGTCAAAACAGTATTATGAAACTAAAATACGTAATTTGGTGTCTGTCAGTCAGTCTGTCTGTCTGTCTGTCTGTCTGTCTGTCTGTCTGTCTGAACGTGATGCATTAGGTCGTTACTTATCCAATCTCAATCAAACTTGACAGGAGGACTAAAGGTCACACGACGGAGGTTATAGCGACTTAATTTGTCCCCCTCCCCAAGGGGGTTTTCCGCCTCGGGCGAAATCCGTGTTAAGGTATATATCCGTGTTAAGACAGCAACTTGTGGCATTTTTACAAGGCTTTATAAGCTGATATTCGAAATATATATATCTATATTTGATGACCAAAACTCATAGCCTTAATAATTATGTCGATCTGTAGTGAAATTGGAATTTTTTTTTTGAGAAAAAGCGAATTTTTTTTCCTAACCCGATATGACTAAATAATAGGATCTGTGGGACATGAGGTAAAATGGCTCATAACAGAAGTGTTATATTCACAATCACCATGACTTCCCTATACATTTTCTCTGGTGTGAAAAAGACCAAAAGGGACGAATAAAAGCATTATCAAATGTCGAACAGTTGCAGCCCATCAGCATCATAGGACGGTGTTCTGAGGTACACAGTTTGTGTAGGCCCCAGGCTTCAAACCATTTGGCCTATTGTACAATTACTTTGTGACCAAGTGGAAATGGAATCTATCCAAGTGAAATAAGCATGATGTACTATATATTCACACAAGCAATAGCCATGCTTTGGCTTCATTACACAACCCAAGTTGTTTGTTTTTTTAGGCATTGAGAAATCAAGCCAACATTCTGTGCCGATACATCACCTACCTTTTTTAACTTATTTTGGGAGCAATCGGGGCTGTGCTTATATCCCAATGCTTGTGCATTTCACATTAGCCTAACACCATCAAGGAAATCCCACCTAACGTTGTGACACATTCACATATACTATTCAATTTCAACCCGTTCCTATTTCTGATCCCCCTATTGCAAATAATTAATCAGACATAATCCATAACGTTGCGTGTATTGTCAGGCCATATAAAAAAAAAATCAGTTTATTGTCCGGATTAAAAAAAAGGAAGGAGGAGTCCTTTTTATATGTTATTTGGTTGTTTTGTTTTTTCCTACAAAATTTCCGCCGGCTTTTAGATTCAAGATGGCCACCAGATTTTTAGTTCAAAATGGCTACTGACAAAGTGGCCACTGACATTTTCATTCAAGGACCCTTCATGTTTAATGCACAGAAGCACATAAAAAATAAATAAATTGAAAATAATCACACATCATACACATATCTACATCTACTTGTTATGGTTTTATAGTTGCTAGTGTGTCGCAAATTTAATTCACTAAAAATACATGTTCTGATTCTTTTTATTGTTCTCCGCAGCAAAACTACATCATCATTACAGTTATTTTTCAGACATGTCAGTTTTCTACCCCCAAAGAAATATCATGACGTGGGTCATATACCCGACACGTCACCAACACACTCACGAGGCCTATTAAAAATACAATCCACAGTTCAAAACAAATATATTTAAATATATGGCAGCATACAAAAAAACTACGCACTTTGTGTATATTCAAATTATTTGCTCGGCCATCTTTCTTTATAGATCTACAGTAAACATTTATTTAAATACACATACTTATACATGTGGGATGTGGACTCACCAGCACTGTTTGATCTTGCTCCTGTAATGGCCTCTCCCTGGTCCAACTCCCAACAAGCGAAAATGGAGAAAACATCACACAGTGAGCATCGCCCATTAACAATTGTTCTAGCATACCATGGCTTCAGGACTTTAGTTCCCATCTGAATTTACAAGCACATGAAAAGCGCCATGGAAGCGGGAAATGGCATGGCAATGGAAAGCGCAGTGAGCAGAAAGTGGCAGCACAGTACTCAGCGCTGCTGCTCAATTATAAAAAAAAAAATATGATCGATTCAGAGAATGGTGCAAGTTGTACATGAATGTATGGATTTTTGGGTGGATGTTTGACAAAATATCAAATAACAAAAAAAAAGGAGGTGGCTTCAAAAAAGGAAGTGGGCGGGGACGATCAACTGGTGTTTTTTTGTTTTTAAGTTAGCCTTATCCTCTGTGTTGTGTTGAGTTTTGTGCACCCATAATATTGATGGGCTTTTCCCCTATTGATCTTAAATCATACAAATATTACACATCCTGCCCAACCAGCCCCTCCTCCCCCTCCCCACCTCTCTCTTGCAGTAAGTGTGATGTATGCAAGAAAACAAACTTCCTACCAGAATATATAATAAATAGGTACTCCTTTATTCTGTCTTTAATGCAAGATAGGATAGTTCAGAAGTAATGGACTTGCTTTTGAGCTATATAGTCTGTTTGATTCCTGCTCCTACCATGAACTGTCAGGTCGGTGCATTGCAGGTAGGGTGTTGCGTCACAAAGTGGGCAGTCACTCAGATAGACAATGTTAGGTGTCCTGCTGCTAACATCAGTTGTTCGATAATAAAGATGCCATGGTGTCTTTTGATGAAGAATAGGTGGGTCATCTGCAGCACCCTAAACAAATTACAAATCCCTGCCAAAATCGACTCCAGTTTGACATCAGGCTTGACCAGCCGGTTTGTAAAATAATACGTAACTTTCAAAATCATGTATGAATGCTAAACACAGCCTTTTACGCATGTGCTGCGTTTGTGTTTACACTGATTTGGTTCAACACGCAGGGCACTTTAAACCGCAGTTACTAGTGTGAAATGTGTGATTAAAATCATCTTATTACACTGAACAACAAAAAATTTTTACTGGAGATGTGTAAAGTGATTTAGACTAATTTGGGTACGCTGATTTCAAAAATCATAACCGTTTTGCTGTATCACGTCAGGATTTTCAGGAACAGAAATATTCCCATTGCCTAGAAGTCAGGATTTCAATGAAATTTACAAAAATTCATTTATTCATTTATTTCATCATGAATGCTTCAAAATTATAGAAATTACAGAAAAACTCCACTAGAATGTATTTAAAAATGCTTTAGGCATTTGGCTTTGCGTTTGTGCTGCTCTGTGTCAGTTTCACGATGCAGGAACCAGCAGAAATCGCCCATCATGTTCGGGTTGTGCCGCCCTTGGTAACGCGTCTCCATGAGTGAAATCTCTTGGTGGAATCGCTCGCCGTGCTCGTCCGAGACTGCTCCCAAGTTGTCAGGGAAGAAGTTCAGGTGCTGGTGTAGGAAATGGATTTTCAGGGACATCCTGGAGCAAAGTTTCCTGAAGGACTCCAGCAGCTGCTGCACTATTTCTTCATAGTTGTCCGCGCGCTCGTTCCCCAAGTAGTTGTCCGTCACAGCTTTGAAGCTCCTCCACGCTGCCAGCTCTTTGGGGTTTAGAGTTGTCGGAAAAGTTTCGTCCTTCATAATCTGTCGGATTTGCGGTCCAACAAAGACACCAGCCTTGATCTTGGCCTCCGACAAGGTGTTGCCAAACTTTTCTTTGAGGTATAAAACCCACGCCCATTCAGATCCATTGCCCGTACAAAACTTTTCATCAAGCCGAGCTTTATGTGGAGTGGTGGAAGGAAAACCTTGGCTGGGTCGACAAGGGCGACATGCTTCACGTTGTGTCGACCAGGTACATGCTCTTTTCGCTCTTCCCAATCTTTCTTCGTCCAGTGATTCTTGTCGTCTCTGCTATCCCAGAGACAAAGGAAGCACATGTATTTCGTGTAGCCTGACTGCAGCCCTAACAACAGCGCCACCACTTTCAAGTCTCCGCAGATGTGCCAGTTGAAGTCATTGTACTTGATGGAATCAAGCAGCTGCCGCATAGTCTCATAGGTCTCTGTCATGCCGAACACGTGAGCCAGTGGGACTGATGGTTTCTCGTTGCCATTGTGGAGCAAAACAGCCTTCAAGCTGTTCTTCCCCGAGTCGATGAAGAGGCGCCAGTCTGCAGGATCGTGATCACACCCAAGTTCTTTCAACAGACCGTTGATGTCACTGCAGAATGTCATCGTGTCTTCCATCTCAAAGAACTCAGCCATGTCTCTGTGACGTGCTCTGAACAAGGATATCTTGGTGTTAGGTTCAAGTAGATTCCACTGCTGCAGCCTTGATCCAAGCAGCTCTGCCTTCGCCTTTGACAGCGAGAGATCTCTTACAAGATCATTTAAGTCTCCCTGGTTCAGAAGGTGTGATTCTTGAGTGTCGGGTTGAAAAGGTTGATCATCACCATCCTCTTCACCACTGCTTACAGCTATGTTCTGATCAGCTGGAGGTGTTGGAACGGGGTTCTCGTCATCATGAGGCACAGGTTTACGAGCAGAGACGCAGTCAGCGTACTTGATGTGACCTTTATTCTTCTTGTTGAAGCCGGCGATGCTTGTTCAGCAGAAATAACAATCATCATGATGATTCTGCGGCTCACGCCATATCATGGGCACCGCAAATGGCATGCTCGCGCGCTTGCCCACCAACCACTGAGTCAAGGTTGTGTGACAGCTTGTGCAGCAGATGTGTGGTGCCCAGCTCTGTTCTTGGTCCCCCACCTTACACCCGAAGTAGTGAAAGTAGGCGGCCTTCATTTTCACTGCTGTAGATATACTTCGCTGTTGATCTTTTTTGGTATACCGACCACAGACATAACAGAAGTTGTCAGGATGATTGGTACAGGAACGCCTACTCATCTTTATCTGAAAGAAAGAAATATAACACAAGTTAACAACAATTGTACGAAATAGACATGTTAAAGACATGTAAATTTCATTGAAATCCTGACTTCTAGGCAATGGGAATATTTCTGTTCCTGAAAATCCTGACGTGATACAGCAAAACGGTTATGATTTTTGAAATCAGCGTACCCAAATTAGTCTTAATCACTTTACACATCTCCAGTAAAAAAAAATTTTTGAAATTTGTTGTTCAGTGTTATACAATATTCAGCACTTAGACAAAAGAGTATCTATTTCAAGATGGTTAACGATAATTGTTGTGTTCCTGAATGCAAATATGACTCAGGGAAATGAAGATATACAAGAAATATCCGTGAATGAGAGGACTTTGGTCCACACCATTTACTGTTATTGTCAGTACATTCTAGCGATGGCCGCAGTTATAACACACACACACACACACACACACACACACACACACACACACACACACACACACACGAACAGATGCTTCTTTCACAAATAGATGCAATAATTGAGTATAATTTATCTTGTGGCACCAGAACCCCAAAACATTATGTACTTGTATCAGCACTCACAGCCCCACACAACTTCCATTCCCACCATGCCTTCCACACCACTAACCCTCCCCCCACCCCCACTCAAACATGATTAATAGTAAATATCATCATTTTAAACATACTGTACACTGTGTAGCAACAAGCCCCATATATGAACTTCCCATCGGTGTTAAGAAACACAAAGGTTTGGCTGGAACACACACATCGCTGAACCATCGGCTTTTCATGGGCATACAACATACATTGCCGGGAGTTTTTGCAGAACAAACTGCAACATATCAACTTTGGACGAGTTGATCAGGAAATTCTCCAACTGTTTTGTTGTACAGAGACACACCCCTTTCTCACAGATATGCTTACAAGTACTTTCGGCTTCTTTAAAAGTTTTTTTTTAGTCCTTTCATTATACGATCCTCATCTGAGAGGCATGAAATATGTCCAGGCCACCCCAATTTACTTTGGTACTCAGGGTTTCTGCGCATGTGCGCCAAGCAATCTGGGGCGGATTACGTTATCTTGAAATTCGCGTATTGGTCCAAATTTGCCCCACGGCCGATTTCACGGCAAACAATTCCCCAGCGACCGACTGCTCAAGGTGGGATTCATTGGGGCTGTTAAAGTAGTTGTAGTAGTAGTCACAGTAGTCCATTTTCACCTAACAGTCAAATCTGATACCAAACAAATCCCCTGTTTGAGTGGAAATATATGGAAAACTACCCTCTAAAAGCAATCAATATTTTGAGAAATTGCAGTGACGTGTCAGTTCGACTTTAGTGAGCTGTCAGATGAAGTTAAACTTATTTTGAATAGTTTGGTGACATAGGATTTTTACTCACACCTTGGTGTATGATCGTCATGGACCCCGGTGTACTCCTTTGCTCCCAAACAATGGTGTCTGTGCTCCTTGTCAGTACAGTTGGTACTGATTGCTTCTCAATGGTCAATGCCATTGGAAGTGATTGTGTGGAGCAAGGATCACACTCTAGTCTGTCGCAGCTTGGAGGGAAATATAAATGTGTATAATAGACAAAACATTTATAAATTCAGATTTATTAACTGCATTAATAAATGGTGAATAAAACATTCTCAGATTTCAGGCTCAAGATTTCAACAACAACAACAACAACAAAAAAGTATCAACAATGACAGGTTTGAGCATGGTCCGTTGAATCAAAAATTCCAATATTATTCAATGTTGAACAATCTTATCTACTTTACATTTATTTGTTAATCTACAATTTACGTATTGAACCCCATCATTAACTTACATTCCTCGCAAGCCCGTGGGCTCGAGGCCTAATTTTTGTTTCCTTTGTTTATCCTAATTTTTTTTGTTGTTGGAATTCTAAAAACCAGAGAAACAGATGCTGTGAAGGTATATTGGCATCACTTTCCAGGAGCAAATCACAGTGCATCTAGCCTAACACAGCCAATCAGCAGCATCTCACGACTTTTCCCCAAGCCATGCGAAGCATAGTTCATGCTTGCTTTGTCTGGGCATTTATCAATGTGAATTATGAAAATGCTTTTGCACAGATCACATCTTTCTTGATCCTGCAATGCCTGAGTCCTTGGTGATAAAATTGGTACCATTTTAAACTTTGTGCGACCAGTGTCATGGGAAGAATTGCAAAAATGACACACAGGCGCTGGATCGAGCTCTACATAGATATCAATCTCTTGACACCTGTTGGGTGGAACTTGGAGCCATTGCTGGAATTTGGTGTAAAATGAGCACTCAATGAACTGGAATCCTTTGGGCACAATCATTATCGTATTTGTGGTTTAAAGACAACAAACTCCTCTTCATTTACCGAGCTTCGTCTACGATGATGACTGATCCCCTGAACACCCAGCACCTTCATTGAAAAAGTGGGGCTGCATTCAAACTTTTTTTGTATCCGAGGGTGATGTAGTCCTTATAAGGAAAGCTGGCCAATACACATCTTTAGGATTGACATGACAGCGTATTGGTAGCACCCTTTCCTTTGAGTTGTTTTGAGCCTGGGTTTGATTCCTGACCCAACTACAAACTGTTGGATCGGGAAATAAGTTGCATTACTTTTTATGGATGCTAAACTTGGGGGATGGGGTATTTATACCTCTAAAGAAAAATGGGTATTTAGCAGTCTGCGAGAATGATGGACCAACTCTTGATTGTGAATGCTATTGCCAATATGTGTCAGCGGACAGGTAGAACAATGGATTAAATAAACGAAACATTAATTGCTGTATGCTATCCGCAATGATAAACAAGGAAAAGCTGATGATTTGTGCATGAACCCTTCATCTCTTTTGCTCCAACAAAGGGTTAATGACCAAAACATCTGCTTTGGCTTGCTTCCCATGACAGTTAGCATACCGCAATAAATGTCCTGTTGATTTCATCCGTTGATACAACTTCCGGTGTCTTCGTGAAGCTGAGACATTAGGCTTGCTGGTTTCATCAGATGGATGTCATAGGTGTCCGCACATGATGGCCAAGCACCATTTCTTACTGAAACACCAAAACTTTGTCTGAGAAGCGGCCTTTACAACTTCTGTGCAAATAATGTGTGCGTCAGTGAGGGTGGACGAATAATTAAATTAGTCTTTGTCACAATATTTATATAATTGGACTGCGAAAAGTGCACGTTGAATTCTGTAAAGCTCTAAGAAGCGCAAGCAGAGCGAGTCCCTTCAGACGCACTGAGATGAGCGGCTAAACCCCCACATCCCCCCACCGTGTTATCAAACAAACATGTTGGCAGCTGTTTTGACCACGATTACTGCGTGTTCCTGAATAACCATCGGCTGTTATTTTACCAAAAAGCACAATGCAGGTCAGGTCATAAGTGCTACACACCAGGTGTTGTTTTTAACTGGAATTAATTTGTTCTTTAACTGCACTGCTTTTGCCCTCTAGTGGATAGGTAATGAAAACCGTCAATGCTTGCAAACGGTGGATCTTGGAGCATTTTTTTTTCAGAGTTCAGTTATATTGCCTAATGATCTGAATATCGATGTTGAACAAGGAAATTGCTTTATAGCAAGAAAACACCCACATACGGGTGCGTGCACACGCGCGCGCGCGCACACACACGCGCACACACACACACACACACACACACACACACACACACACACACACACACACACACACACACACACACACACACACACACACACACACACACACACACACACACACACACACACACACACACACACACACACACACACACACACACACACACACACGCACACTTTAAGTAAATCCCCACTCGACTTTTTATTTAAAATAATTTTATCCACTAATTATGGCTGTAGATGTATAATTATCGTTGCATACCTAACATGCTGCTGACAAGGAACTATTTCAACAACAGAAAGCTTGATTTGCTTTTAAGCTTTCTTCCATGAGTGTATTTAGCAACTTACCTGCCAAAAGGATGGGTATTTGGTAGAAGAATGTATTACAACTCAAGTGGCAGAAAAAGAAAACAAAAGGGATGAATGAAGAAGGTAAGGGGTGGGAGTTGTGAAAAAGTTGAAATCTGAAATTGCAATTAAAATACTTTTAATATTCTTTGGATAGTTTATCTGTTGAAGGAATTAAACCTATTGAACTTTGCAACTTGCGACTTGAAGTTTTAAATAACCATTTCTACAAATTTCCCCTGCCTCGTAACATTTATTTTCATAAACAGCACAGATGTGAAGTCTCATAAAAGAGCTGAAATTATCAAGTTCATTACTGTGTGTGGTTTCAACAACATAACATTGCACAGCTTATCAACAGTTATCACTTTACGACCGTGGCTCTTCCCGTTATATGTGTCCATCACGTAAATCAAATCAATCTGTGATTTAGTATTGGCTTAAAAAAAAAAAACCTTGCATATTTACTGATACCATACTATTTCTTTCTTATTTTTTAATCTTTACAGATGAATGGCATTATAAATATAGACGAGAACAGCACTCAGTGGAGCAAATACCTCTGCCAGGCTGACCAGTTTATGCTTTGTATCCCACTGAAAGGCTGGATTTGCATCCAGACCTTAAACAAAATCTAATTGGCTTGCTCTTGTCACCTAATCTTCTCATTCTCCAAGTTCTGTCATAACCCATCCCTAACTTTTTGAGATATCATGCTATATATAGTATTGTTTTTGGCACCATCTATCAAAAGTGAAGAATCACTTTTTAAAAAATCCTCGTATCTGGATCCAAATCGTCACCAAA
>NC_140966.1:68152555-68202555 GCF_056783735.1 Eptatretus burgeri
CCCTCTCCATTCAACATCCCTCTCCTGTTCCCCACTGTTTTGTCATTCCCTCTCCCGCCCCTCTTGTCTCATGCCCCCCTTGCTGTGCATTGTGTATCAGCTCTCATCTGAACCTCGACAATGTTTCCAAAAAAAAAGATGGGAGTTTGTCTCTGGATGTGTCGAAGCAGTGTTTGTCTCTGTACAGCTTAGCTCCAGATGTGTCAGGGCAGTATTTGTCTCCGGACACGGCGGGGCGGTGTTTGTCTCTGGACGCGGTGGGGCTCTAATGAAAGTGAATATCTCTCTGAGAGTGAATACCTACACTGAGCCTATCAAGTGGTCAAACAATCCTGTTTTTTCCTACAGGTGTAAAACGTCCATTTCTGCGTTAGGACGTATTATGGGTGTTTATTTCCCTCACCCATTTTTCATCAAACTGTCCCCTGTTGTTTCCCTATATCCAATGTCATACATCGGGTGCCTCATAGATTGAGACAGGACAGTTTGTCTCTGGACATGTCGTGGCGGTGTTTGTTTGTAGATGTGTCGGGGCGGTGTTTGTTTCTGGATGTGTCGGGGCGGTGTTTGGTCCCAGAAGCATCGGGTTTGTGTGTTTCTCCAGACAAGTTGGGGTGGTGTTTGTCGCCGGATGCATTGGGGCGGTGTTTCTCTCCGTACACGCCGGGGAGGTGTTTGTCTCCAGACGTGTTGGGGCGGTGTTTGTCCCCAGAAGCATCGGGTTGGTGTGTTTCTCCAGACAAGTCGGGGTGGTGTTTGTTGCCGGATGCATTGGGGCATCGTTTCTCTCCGTACATGTCGGGGAGGTGTTTGTCTCCAGACGTGTTGGGGCGGTGTTTGTCCCCAGAAGCATCGGGTTGGTGTGTTTCTCCAGACAAGTCGGGGTGGTGTTTGTTGCCGGATGCATTGGGCCGTCGTTTCTCTCCGTACACGTCGGGGAGGTGTTTGTCTCCAGACGTGTTGGGGCGGTGTTTGTCCCCAGAAGCATCGGGTTGGTGTGTTTCTCCAGACAAGTCGGGGTGGTGTTTGTTGCCGGATGCATTGGGCCGTCGTTTCTCTCCGTACACGTCGGGGAGGTGTTTGTCTCCAGACGTGTTGGGGCGGTGTTTGTCCCCAGAAGCATCGGGTTGGTGTGTTTCTCCAGACAAGTCGGGGTGGTGTTTGTTGCCGGATGCATTGGGGCGTCGTTTCTCTCCGTACACGTCGGGGAGGTGTTTGTCTCCAGACATCTCGGGCCGGTATTTCTCTCTAGACATGTCAGGGCGGTGTTTGTCTCCAGATGTGTCGGGGTGGTATTTTTCTCCGGACATGTCGGGGTGGTGGTTGTCGCCGGATACATTGGGGCAATGGTTGTCTCCAGACATGTTGGGGCGGTGTTTCTCTCCAGACATCTCGGGGCGGTGTTTGTCTCTCGACATGTCGGGGTGGTGTTTGTCTCTGGACGTGTCGGGGCGGTGTTTTTCTCTGGATACGTTGGGGTGGAGTTTCTCGCCGGATGGGTTGGGGCGGTGTTTGTCTCCGTCGGGGCGGTGTTTGTCTGCGTCGGGGTGGTGTTTGTCTCCGTCAAGGCGGTGTTTCTCTCTGTCGGGGCGGTGTTGGTCTCCGTCGGGGCAGTGTTGGTCTCCGTCGGGGCGGTGTTTGTCTCCGTCTAGGCGGTGTTTGTCTCCGTCGAGGCGGTGTTTGTCTCCGTCGAGGCGGTGTTTGTCTGCATCGAGGCGGTGTTCGTCTCCGTCGAGGCAGTGTTTGTCTCTGTCAGGGTGGTGTTTGGCTCTGGACACGTTGGGGTGGAGTTTGTCGCCGGATGGGTTGGGGCGGTATTTGTCTCCATCGGGGCGGTGTTTGTCTCCGTCAGGGCGGTGTTTGTCTCCATCGAGGCGGTGTTTGTCTCTGTCGAGGCGGTTTGTCTCTGTCGGGGCGGTGTTTGTCTCCGTTGGGGCGGTGTTTGTCTCTGTCGGGGCGGTGTTTGTCTCTGTCGAGGCGGTTTGTCTCTGTCGGGGCGGTGTTTGTCTCCGTTGGGGCGGTGTTTGTCTCTGTCGGGGCGGTGTTTGTCTCCGTCGAGGCAGTGTTTGTCTCCGTTGAGGCAGTGTTTGTCTCCGTTGAGGCGGTGTTTGTCTCCGTTGAGGCAGTGTTTGTCTCCGTTGAGGCGGTGTTTGTCTCCGTTGAGGCTGTGTTTGTTTCTGTCGGGGCGGTGTTTGTTTCTGTCGGGGCGGTGTTTGTCTCCGTTGGGGTGGTGTTTGGTGATTATCATGGCAGAGACAGTCAGGAGATTTGTGGTTGGGAAGGATAAATTAAACAAAAGCAGCATATCTGACCCTGAATAAGACATGCCATGTGCACGAATTATCACAACACATCACCTCAAAACTAGGATGGCTTCCGTTTGGTACTCAGGTCTTCAAACACCGAGATTTATGGTCACAAATAAACAAGTGCAGAGCCCCTGATCTGCATTTTGCCCTTCTGTGTGCTCATGAGGAGGGCATACTACAAAATCGTTTATTTGTGACAATCGCTTAAATAATAATCAAACCCCCTCAAATATGAATATACATGTATGATTGAGCCAGTCTGTTCTTTATATATTTCCAAACCCCTGGCTCAATTTACCATAATTTTTCTGCACCGCATTATTTTCATTCATGGAAGGTCAACGTCACAATAAAAAAAACTTTCATGAAACAAATTGATGTGGAAACATGAAAAAACGGCACTTTGGCAATTGAGCGTCATACGTCGGGTGCCTTCCTCGGTGGGAAAAGGGGCAGAGCTTTGACTACACCTGTGTGTTTGAAGGTTAATGTTCTATCAGTAATCAAACTAATTGCATTAAAATATTTATTTCCCAGATGCAGAATTAAAGTTCATATACAAGGATCCTCAGTTTCCATGGGACTACACTGAGCCTAACAATTGGTCAAACAATCCTGTTTTTTTTTTTACTGCAGGTGTAAAACGTTCATTTTTGGGTTCAGACGTTTTATGGTTGTTTATTTCCCTCACCCATTTTCCTCGAAGTGTCCCCTGTTGTTTCCCTCTATCCTGCTGTTGGTGTGTTTCCCACCTTTCAACAGCTGTGTCCATGTGTGTATGGCTTTGCTTATTTATAACTTCATCTTAGCTAATAATCTTCTTGATACTTGACTGAAGTGTAAATAACCCAATCTTGATTGGGTGACCCAACTTGCAAGTTGATTAAAATGGATATCAATCAAAGAAATGTACTGCGGTGTATATGAGCCATAATATGACGACACTCTTGGACAGTGTCGGTGCTGCCGAAGTAAATTCCAGGGAAAGGATATGGTGGGTTGTTTGTTCTTGCCTTCCCAGCAGTCAATCAGGGTTCGTTCAGGGTGCCAACAATAACTCTCCCACTCTTCAGGAAAGACACCTTGGGATCTTTAACGTCCACCAACAACCAGTGCCGGCAGCCAGGTCATCCAGTGTAATGTCATTCCAACGGACGATACACACACTGATGCCTCACCCTGCCTGCAAAACACCAGGGTGACAGGTTATAGCAAGGTCGAAATTTGAATTCATGGCTATAAAGCTGAACTAACTCTCGGTTATCTTGCCAGCCACAAATTTATTTAAGCGAATACAACGCATTTTTCTTCAAATGTGATCAATATTTTTTGAACATATTATTTGAACTGCTCACAAACTTCCCAGAAGCATGAGGGTTTGGGTTTCCTGGTTTATGTTAGACATTCTCAGGTTGGTTCTCTTATTTTGTCTGCAACTTGAGTATAAAAAGATCATGCCCATAAAGATGAGAAAATGAACCCTCTTTGTTTTTTTTGTTTTGTTTTTTTTTTAACACAAGCACCTGTCTGAAACTCCTCCATCTTCCAGAACTTGTAAACTACATAAACCTGCAGGTGCTTTGTCACAGCACAGTTCACACATTTTTTTAAGCTGCACTTATACCACACCCTCCAGTGACCGCTCACACACCGATATTTACAACAGGCATTCCACAACTAGATGCAACACCGGCAGGTGCATTCCACTCCTGATGTTCCAATGTGCTCAACATTTCACGATGTGACAATAAACTGGGGAACTGGATGCAGGGAGATCTGCTGAGTGCAAATTATCAGACAAAACACCTTAAAGTCATTTTATAAGGGATTTTTATGCCTCCGATGACGAAATGCTAATTTTCTCTGTTTTCTATACAACCGCTTGTCCAATTAACACACATTTTTCACAATTGGTGCGACTACTGATGTAAATTGTTTTAATGATAATTATGATGTCACAGGTCATGTGGTGTGGCAGCCGTGTTGGAAAAAAAGGAAACGTTTTGGACCTCTGTATCCCCACAACCGCTCCATGGGAAAAGTTGAAACTTGGCACATGTGAAGTCCTCCCCATAATAAAAAAGTGTCATTTTTGCTTGATGTCATAAGTGGCTTCGTTATGATGTCATAATTGAACATGTCGAACGCCTTATCCGATCAGAATGAAAAATTTTAAGAGTCATCTCGAGCTAAATTGTATGGGGGGAAAAAATTTGACGACATCATCATTCATGTAGTTTGGCAGTCATATTGTTTTTAACATAAAAAACCTTCAAAAATATTATTCTCCATAATGGCTGCACAGATCAAGGGAAATCTTCACCGACGTGTTCCCCAAGTCTTGGGGATACCAGGATGTTCACAAATAATGAAAGGTCACATGATCTGGCAGCCATCTTGGATTGAACAAAAGTCTTTAAAAAAATTATTTAACTTGAACTGCCTCATCAATCGACATGGACCGTCACAGTTATGATCTAGTAATCATGTGGAATATATGTTTTACATTTCAACCTGAATGGACGCATGGTCTGGCAGCCAAAATTATTTAATATTTTGAATCTGGGTTCAGGGATTTAAATCAAACTTGGTACCAGTATGTGTAATGATGTAATAATGTGGGTGGAGGTATATCTGGTGACGTCGTCATGTCGAAGAGTGCCCTTTTAGTTTTCTCATGAATTATTGCATCCAGCAGGCAACAAAAAACATTTTTCCAAAGATTTATGGGGTTTATCTTTGCATATTAATTCATAAAACAGTCTTGTCATTAAATCACTTCAATTATCTTTAATTGCTGAAGGTACAAGTCATTATGGAATTATTAGCTCTGCCACCGAAGGTGGACGATGGTTGTTTTTGTCCCTGTCTGTTCGTCTGTCTGTCTGTCTGTGAGTAGGATACCTCAAAAAGTTGTGGACAGAATCCTACGAAACTTGGTGGACGGGTGGGGTATGTGGCTCAGGCGAATTTATTTGATTTTGTTGAAGATCTGGCTCCAGATATGAGAATTGTTCAAGTGGTGATTCTTCACTATAGAGAAATGGAGCCAAAAACGATAGAAAGCAAAATATCCCAAAAAGTTGTGGATGAGTTTTGACAAAACTTGGTGGATGAGTTGGTTAGGCGACAAGAACAAGCCGATTAGATTTTGGTTTATGTCCGGATCCAGATCCAGCCTATCAGAGAGATACAAAATGACCATCATGCAGAGGATCTTATGAAAAATCTGTTTACTTGCTTCCTAGAAACAAAATTCTGTTAAGTGTGAGTAGAACTGAATGACTTCAATAAATCTCTCTTTCCCCAGTTAACTAAAAAAAATAATGACCAGTAAGTTGAAGCAAATTTGTTAAGATTATGTCCAGACTGTGAAACAGGCATTTCAATGATAGATGATGTATTTTAAAGTATTCTTTGCTGGCCTGTGATAAACAGTCTTGTACCAGAATAAAATAAACACCCATGATTAAAATGACTTTGTTATAACAATGTGTGATATGAACATGTTCAAATGTACAGCATCATACATTACTTGAACCCATAAAGGCATCAAATCAATTATATTCTGCACGACAGCCTGAGACATATTTTGTAAAATGTGGAGTACATTTGATTGCAACTCTTGCATATTACTTGACCGAGGTCATTTTTTTCACAGCTGCCAATCCATGTTCCTCGACATATTTGATGGCGTTCACATCAGGATTCAGCCTGTTTAATCTCCTCCAGACAGAAGTGGTTCTGGACATATGTGATGTGACACCATCTTTCTTCAGTAAATGTATTCCATGCCGCAAAATGCCTTGTTTGTATAGTGGTAAGAGGGTTTCATATAAACCAGCAAGGGATTTTTGCAGTTTCTTCCCTAGGCACCACAGAGATCTGACCTGAACGCCATCAAACACGTCTTGAAACATGCATCGGAAGCTGTGGAAAAGCGCGACCTCAACCAAGTAATACGCAAGAGCTGCAACAGAATCTACTCCACACTTGGCAAAATCTGTATCAGAATGTCAAACTGAATGTTCTTGATTCAATGCCTTCACGGGTTCAAGTGATGCATGATGACAAAGGACATGCCATTGGGTACTAATATATGTCGCATAATTGATTGTGTCCATACGTAGCCTGGTGTTGGCTTAGTGGTTAGGGTGGCGGCTTGGGATCCTAGGGTCCTGAGTTCAAGCCCCGTTGACCGCTGAATTCATATACACCAGGAGGTTGACTCAGCCTGTCATCCTTGCGAGGTCGGCAAAATGAGTACCAGTGTACTGGTAAGGGGGACACTGCATCAGCAGCATAGCCGTGTCCCAACCAATGATGCAACCAGCAGCCACAGGCTGCATGCGATGGAGAGAGATTGTGTCCATAGCACTGATTGTTAATATTAAGTTTGTTTATAATCATGGATGTTAATTTTATTCTGCTTGAGCACTATACAAAGTGTCAATAAAAGAGTACTGTATGAATATACTGTACATTCCAATCAGTACAAAACAATGACAAAAAAAAACAAAAAACACAGGTCTCGTATTTAAAGGGAGAATAGTTCGGCCTTCAAAAGACACATGGCATCAAAAAAGATCAGATCATACGCCTTGCTCTGGACGGCAGTGTCAGTGCTGCCGAAGCAGTTTCCTAGGCTCGGGTTACAGTGCTGGATGGGTTGCCACTCCAACACAGGAAGTCAGGGGAAAAAAATGGAATTTTTTAAGGATATCGGTGAGAGCTCTCCGACTCTTCACGAAGGACGCAGTGGGATCTTTAACGTTGACCAACTAATGCCGGCAGATGGGATGCCGGTTTTATCGTCCAACCAAGGGAGGGCACACACATTACTTAATAACCCTACACGTGAAACACTTGGATCACAGATTTTTAAAAGGGCCAAGTTAAATTTAGCATTTGATATGAAATAGGATGGAATCAACATAAACCTGGCCCTCAAGTTCATGCAAATTTTTAATGAAAAATAAGTTACATGTTCAAAGTGATCAAGTATCAGTTATGATTAACATGGCTCCCATTTTTTTGTAAGTGCATTCACAAGCTAGAATGGCACTCAGTAGAATGCGTCATCTCACCTCGTGTGCTCATTCTGGACAAAATACCATCGGTAACTGAACATGTTGCTATTATGGCTCATATACCCATATCATCAAAGAATCTCATTAAGTCACATACATTGTCATTATCCAAAGCTTACCCCACTCACGTGAAGCGAAAAGCAGGGTTTAGCAATTGGTTCATGTCCGTCCATCTGTCTGTCTGTCTGTCTTATCAGTTTATGATCATCTGTTTTGTCATTTTAACAACTCAAGACAAGTTTGCCATTTTACCATACTTTGGCTTTGAATTTGGCCTCATTGCGCATGTGCAGAGAGGAATGAGATAATATTTTACTGTCTACCTGCCTGGCAGTCAAACAAAATTGAAAATCATTCCAAACAGGAAATGTACTGTTTTTAAGGGTGTCATAAAGGACACAAACAACAGTAGCAAAGTACGAATGTTACATGTTAGATCGGATAATATAACTGACACTAGATAAAACGGTGGTAAAACCCAGAATTTATTTATTTATTTATATGCCTCGAAACCTATTTAAACCTTTACATGAATTAAATTATACACAGTACTTGAACACTGTATAACACAAATCACCTTCATAATACTTCCAAGAACCATGCTATATATTGTGACGTTCACGGGACTTGAACAGTCCCGCCAACGTAGAATGAGCCGAAACGATGGAGGCGGTTTATTTGTTTATAACCCAAACATGGCGGTTCTAATCGCTCTACCGCAAACGGGACGAGGAAGGTGGCACGAGTCGCTTTTCACTGAGTTGATGATGTTTATTTGTTTTTATTATTACCAGAAATAACAAGACTCGGCAAGAAGAGGGATCCGGGGCGATTCGACAGGATGGTGTGGGATTGGGCGTGGGGAAAAACACAGACAATTCCAATGAATATACAGTTCTCAATCCCTCTAAGGTGCCAAGCGCACACACACACACACACACACACACACACACACACACACACACACACACACACACACACACACACACACACACACACACACACACACACACACACACACAAAACGTAGCTATTTCTGGTGGTCAGGCTGGACCGTGGTGTGGATGCAACTGTCCCTGGATCAGCGTCGGACGAGCTGGCCTTGCTCTCGTCGGGGGGGGGGGGGGCAGGAGACACCGTGGTGCTGTCGACCTCCTGGTCTTGGCCCAAGTCCGCTCACAGCCGCCAGGGAACCAGTTCTGGCGCCAAGTTGCGAGCAGGAGAGGGAGGCAGGTCCGCCCGCCGTTCGACCCCGTACTCCAAGTCAGCAGAACCCCAGAGCCAACCAAGGTGAGGCACGAGGCTCAGCAAGGCTCCAAGACACGATCAAGAACACGATCGAATCAGCACAACAACAAGGATGCTCTCCGAGCAACAGCCTCCACACCAAAAAAAAAACGATCTTTTGGTTGTAATCTTCTTCCTCTTCATTTTCGACCCCGAACAGAACCTTTTTATCCTCCTGTCCTCGTCACTTCCAATCGAGCCGTTTATTGGCCCACCGCCGTCGCCTTCTGCCAATCGTGATCACGGGGCGGAGCCATCCGCTGCACTGTCCTGTGATGTCACGGCCAGTCTCCAGAGAATACCAAAAAGGGGTTTACGCAGACACACTTACCCTATCCCGTGTCCCATTCTAATTACGTGACAATTATCATTTCCCCCTTGAAGAAATGAACATTTACTAGACAACTTATCACCACTGAATTGCTACTTATTACATCGAGATCCTGGTAAACTCGAACAGCATGGCATACCTAATTAAACATCCTAATTACCCTTTGAATGCATACCCCCCCCTCAAACGTAACACTGCCCCCTCCTCTGGTACCGCAGCTCCTGCAAGGTATATCACAGGCGCTACCGTACCAGCCTTAACACTTACTGACTCGCACCTAATTAACCTAACAAAATAAAGTAGGAGGGGCAATGGGCAGCGAGTCGCAGCTAACTTACCTATCCTGCTTAATGTACTACCCCCTTATGGCCTTATCCTCACCTAAACAATCATTGGTTTTTTTTTTTGGTTTTTTTTTATCACATGACAGCACTGAGCGAAGTTGCACTCCATCTTCTGCATCATCGCTCTTGCCCAGCACTCTTCCAGTGATCTGGGGAGGGGAAACAAAAGGTTCCACAAAAACACAACACTTATACTTTACATTCCTACTCTAAGCCTTAACGACACTATTCACAGGATATTTACACTTGACCGCCTCCCCCAGTGGATGCTAATAGACCCAGCGTTACCTGGGGAGCTAATTTTCAAATTTGCTTGCCCCAAAATTATGCGGACATCATGCCCTTGCTGCTCATGTCAAGTTGTGCGGGATCGAGTGGGACTCACACATCTTCACAACACTCACACCATGGTCATCATCACATTTCTAGGTCATGGTCCTCATTTTAATCATGCAGGCTGAATCCCGTCATGGCCGTGGGGTGGGTTACCACAAGATGATGGGGGCATCTTAGGTGCAACCATGCCCACAGGTTAGTCCAACCCGGACGCTTCTCCGCCCCGCTCCCTTTGATTCCCTCCCCCCTGGTAGCCATCAGCTCTAATCCCATACATCACTCTGGAAGGGGTCTCACTGGCTCCTCTGGCCTTCCTGGGTCGCCAAGGTCCTACCCGCCTTGGTCGCCCATCCAGACCCTCTCCCAGTTGCCTCCAGACACTGTCACCATTAGCCACCAGGTGGTGAATCTCCTTGAAGGGGGTCGCAATTCACGCTCACCGTGAGCCTCAGCAATCCCTGTGGACAAGCACATCATCCCCACCCACAAAACCCACATGACTCCCCCACCCCATCGGCCTTACATGTGACACCTGCATTTCTAACACTTCACCGACCATGACCTTCCCTGTTACCACACCATGCCCAATAAAAAAAAACAATGTGTGCACCATACATTTCACTTCTTCACTGAAAACAACTCACACAGCACTTCTCACCCGATCCACGCACCAGCCATTGGACAGCCACTCGTGCCCGCTTTGTTACCAATTATCCACTGTCCCGATTGTCACTCTAAAACCCAGCAGAACTTACAAACCCATGCCAATTTTCCCACAATTCATTTTTTTTTTTCACCAAAGGAGGGCACTTCACCACATATCTCAGCAGCCGAGCATGGCCGTATATGCTCAGCCCAATCTAGTCTCCCCGACCCCCGACAGTGATCTCCGGACCCGACCTATGAAAGGGCATCTCGGATAGACCTGGCGGTTCAGCAGGAGGATTCACCCTCTCCGAGTCTAAAAGTCTATTGGAGGGTCTCTCCATCGCCGGGTACCGGCAATATCGTTGCATGTGTCCTCTTCGCCCGCACCGGAAACAACTCCCCATAAAAGGCCCCCGTGGGTATCGGTGTAATGTCTCTTCCGGTTCCGGACCCCCTCGGCCATAATCGAATTGCTCTATTGGCTGGGCTGGACCCCGCCGCTTTGGCACATCAACTACCGAATTACCCCTTATCAAACTTGACAGTTTCTGGCAAATTTCCTGAAACATTTGGGTAATGCCAATTTCTCCCAGCCCCTCTCCTTGATCCTGGATCTCCGCCTGTCGGACCATCACCGATGGCCTCTCGGGCACCCGACCCGGCCGCCTCCACGAGGCCAGCCTGGCTGCGCACTCAGCCGCTCGGTGAACGGTGGGTGGATCCTGTAGCTCCACTAGCACTCGGACCTCAGGGTCCGGAAGAGCAGCTAAAAATTTCTCTAGTGCCAGTCTGTCCCACGCCTCCACTGTAAGGTCCTGATACGCGATCCTGACTGATTGGTAAATGTCCTGTGCCAGCTCCTGCACTGTCTCACCCGGCTTTAATCTGCGGTGCTGGAGCTGGGCCCGCACCAGATCACAGTTTGCCGCGAACCCAAATCGACGGCTCAACGCCTCGCAAATGTGGGAGCTGGTCAACATCCCCTCCGCGATCACGTTTAACACATCTGCGGCTGGTCCCCGCAACGTTGCCACCAAATTCCCTGTACGTTCCCGCTCATTCCACCCGTTTAGTCGGGAAATGCACTCAAATTGCGTCAGAAAAGCTTCAACGCTCCCTGACCCGTCGAAATTTACCAGGGGGATCACTTTTACGATGGCCCGCTTCTCAGTTTCTCCCTTGTCCGAATCCAGCCCAGGGATCAAACACCCTTGTGGCTGCGTATCCAATTTCGGAGCCCACTGTGGCCAAAGATGTTTTGTGGTGAGGGTCTCATGGGTCAATTTTGCCTCCTGTTCCAAACGTTGAATGGACCGATTCACCTCTTCCCGCAGGATCTTCTGGACCCGCACAACCTCCTCCAAGGCTCCGTCGCGAGTTTGTAGCTGCTCCTCAACCAACCCGGACACTCTACTTACAAAAGACGGCTCTACCAGGCCTTTATCCAAGACTTCATCTTGGCTCATAATTTTATCTTGTTCGTCCAAACGAGCCTCCAATCCTTTTACCTCCTCCGCCAAATTCATCCCTTGCTTCCTCAGCTCTCCCCACTCTTCTATTTGCAGCTGCATACGAGCATCCACACAGGCACGATGACGTTCCAGGCTTTCCTCCACTTTATCAACCCGAATGTTCGTTGCATCAATTTTATCTACCAATTTCTTCCGCATATTTTCCCCCTCCAATGTAATTTCTAGCTTTGTTTCCTCCAATCTATCCTCGAATTTACTTTGTATTTCCCCCAATTGAACATCCACACACTCCTGCATCTCAGTTTTCATTTTTTCCATCTTTTCCCCCAATTCATCCCTCATTAAATCAATCCGTGCACCCAACTGTTTCCCCATTACCCCCAATTGATCTGTCATTTTTGCCCCCTGTGCCGTCATTGTACTCATTAAACGTTCCAACATTGTCCAGATCGACATCGCGCTGGTTTCCGGTGCTGCCGGCCCCGTTACGGGCGATGAAGCACGGGCCACGCTTGGAATGGGGGAGGTTCCAACCCTACCCCCGTCTCTCCCTTCTTCCCCCGACTCGCTGCCAGACACATGGCCTTCCTTCTTAAACATCTGCACATCCGCCATGGTGCAGAAGTCCCGTTTGCCGCCAATTAAATTTAATTTGAAAACTCCCGCCAAAATTTTCCCGCGCTCGCGTGCTTTTCTGTAGTAATTTTATATTCCAATTCGTGGCGAGATTTTAATCTTGGTATATTCTCCCGATACCAAATATAATTTAGAGGGGTTCGAACATCCAACACCCTGACACCAATGTGACGTCCACGGGACTTGAACAGTCCCGCCAACGTAGAATGAGCCGAAACGATGGAGGCGGTTTATTTGTTTATAACCCAAACATGGCGGTTCTAATCGCTCTACCGCAAACGGGACGAGGAAGGTGGCACGAGTCGCTTTTCACTGAGTTGATGATGTTTATTTGTTTTTATTATTACCAGAAATAACAAGACTCGGCAAGAAGAGGGATCCGGGGCGATTCGACGGGATGGTGTGGGATCGGGCATGGGGAAAAACACAGACAATTCCAATGAATATACAGTTCTCAATCCCTCTAAGGTGCCAAGCACACACACACACACACACACACACACACACAAAACGTAGCTATTTCTGGTGGTCAGGCTGTACCGTGGTGTGGACGCAACTGTCCCTGGATCGGCGTCGGACGAGCTGGCCTTGATCTCGTCAGGGGGGGGCAGGAGAAACCGTGGTGCTGTCGACCTCCTGGTCTTGGCCCAAGTCCGCTCACAGCCGCCAGGGAACCAGTTCTGGCGCCAAGTTGCGAGCAGGAGAGGGAGGCAGGTCCGCCCGCCGTTCGACCCCGTACTCCGAGTCAGCAGAACCCCAGAGCCAACCAAGGTGAGGCACGAGGCTCAGCAAGGCTCCAAGACACGATCAAGAACACGATCGAATCAGCACAACAACAAGGATGCTCTCCGCGTAACAGCCTCCACACCAAAAAAAACCGATCTTTTGGTTGTAATCTTCTTCCTCTTCATTTTCGACCCCGAACAGAACCTTTTTATCCTCCCGTCCTTGTCACTTCCAATCGAGCCGTTTATTGGCCTACCCCCGTCGCCTTCTGCCAATCATGATCACGGGGCGGAGCCATCCGCTGCACTGTCCTGTGACGTCACGGCCAGTCTCCAGAGAATACCAAAAAGGGGTTTACGCAGACACACTTACCCTATCCCGTGTCCCTATCTAATTACATGACAATTATCATTTCCCCCCTTGAAGAAATGAACATTTACTAGACAACTTATCACCACTGAATTGCTACTTATTACATCGAGATCCTGGTAAACTCGAACAGCATGGCATACCTAATTAAACATCCTAATTACCCTTTGAATGCATACCCCCCTCAAACGTAACAATATTCATATGTATCATGAGAAGGCATGGCATGTGAGCGTGCAGTATCGGGGGGAAGAAGAGGCCGCCAACATGGCTATGTACAATTCCGATTGACGCTGCGTTCTACGGTGATTAATAAAGCCTCCATCTCCTAAACTGCAACTCAATGTCATCTTATTACAGTGTATTAGGGTGATGTTTAAGACTGCTTCAACAGCACGAAACTTCGGGATTTTTTTAAAATATCTTTAAAATCATTATTTTATTAAAATTGAAGTATATACTTGAACACTGCATGGAAATTGTGTTCTATGAACTCTATAGTTGATTATATTGATTGATTATTATGTATTAGGATATTTAACGACCATATTTGTGTACATTAAGGCAAAGTGGCATCAATGAAGATGAATATGAAAAAAAAATTCAAATTATATTCCCCATGGCGAGTTGATCATATGTATAAAGTTTCACATCGATCTGTTAGCAGTTCTGGAGAAGACCATTTTTTAGGTTTTTATTTCAATCCAATATTGCCACCAGACCACGTGACCGGTGATGTCATAAATTTAATTATCCACTCACATCGGGTTGTAGATTATATATGAAGTTTCAAATTTTTCAGATAAGAAGTTCGATTCAACCAATTATGGCTGGAATACCACTCCACCGATGATACCACTTCAACGATAATGTCATCATGATCACATTATATACCCCATGGGTTGATGACGTATGCCAAATCGTTTAGCAGTTTCAGAGAAGATGACATTCAAAATTTTTCCTTTAATACAATATGGCTGCCATACCATGTGACCTATGACGTCAAAGTCAGAAATAAAATCTTCTCCATGGGGAATCTTTCTTATTTTTAAAGTTCTGCAACAATTGGACAAGTGGTTGCAGAAAAAAATTAATGCAAAATATATATAGATGTGGAAACATGTAGACACATGGACAGAGGTGTGATAATGGTCTCTCAACCCCTCTGGGGCGAGACTTAAAAAATGAGTGTGTACAACTTGGTTGTTTCTTTCATGTCAATCTTTTGTTTAGATATTGGGACCTTTTTTTCTCTCTCAAATGGAAGTAAACTGATAGATTACAGTAAGTTAATGAAGTGTACATAAGGCAAAGGCTTGATGGACAAACCCTAACATAATATAATTAACCTTGTAATCTGGTAAATACTCATTTGCAGAATTGTACACATTTTATGCAGTTAATATGGCTTGAAAGAAACGTGATGGTTTACAAAATAGCAGAATTCACCTTTGGTAGGAATAAAGCTTTAAAATGCAACTAGCGAAACCTGCGCCCCGCGCTAAGTTTCTAAAGTGAGGGTTCGTAAGGTCGTCAATATATCCAGTGTTCACAATGTGATTTATAGAATTTCTTTAGATACAATGTTTCTTGTTACATTTTTTTGGGGTCAAATGCACCTTCTGAGGTAGTCAGCATGTGCAGAAGAGGGTTTTACATTGCAGACGCTGTTTTCTTGGAGTGGCATTACGCCTCTCAGCAGTGACGTCACACGTCGCCATGCAAACGAATGTAAAAATTAGAAAATCGCCAAAAATTCCCAAACCTGTCCATCTGGCACGATCTCACATCGCCCATGCTGTATATTAGACCACAGAGCACCCGCATGCTGAAAGTGGCGACAATCTGTCCGGCAGTTTCGGAGGAGATACGTCCACAAAATATGGCTTAGCATATTAATATATGCAATATAAAGAGGCAAAAATGAAGAAAAAAAAAAACTTTTATGGATGTCACCAATTATGATTCATATTGGCTATCAATGATGCACAATTTTTGTAATGTAATTCTAAATAACCATCAAACAATTTATGCAAGAGTAGTCTTTTGCACATCTCTACTGTCATTGAGCTAAGGCTCATGATGGAGCATCCACATGCATCGCATACAGGATAAAGACATCGAGCAACATCATTGTACTATTGTAGCAACAACCATATTGGCAGATGCAGTTTAACATGAGGAAATGTAAGGTGCTGGGGATGGGTAAGACTAATGAAAATAGGGATTACATGATGCAAGGGACAATCTTAGAGCGTGTTACATGTGGGAGAAGCATCTGTGGGTGGTAATAGATGCAGGGGATGGAGAGAGGGGATAAAAATATAGCCAGTGCCAACCAGCTATAGGTAAAGCTAACAGGGTTTTTGGTGGTATTCACAGGGGGATAAATTATAAATCAAAGGAGGTACTTTTATCACTGTACATTAAATTCGCATGGCCTCATCTAGAATATTGTGTTCAGTTTTGGTCACCACATCTGACAAAGGACATAGCTACATTTGTAGAGTGCTTAGCGTAGAGCTACTAGATTGATTCCGGGGTTAGTTAGACAAAGCTATGAGAAGCGGCTGAAGGATACAGGGCTTTATACATTAGAACGGAGGTGATTAGAGGGGATTTTATTGAAATGTTTAAGACAATGATAATGAAGGGTCTAGACAAAATAAGTGCAGAAACGTTTGTCAGGAGAATCGACAGTGATGGAACTGTGGGCCATAATTTGAGGAGAGAGGAGAAAAGTTAATACAGTAATAAGGCAAGGGTCTTTCAGTCAGACTAGTTAATGCATGGAATTTTCTCTTAGAAAGGTGGTGGCAGCAGAAAGAATAGATAGGTTTAACTTGTAATTTGATAAGTTACTAGATGTGCATTGAAAATAGAGGGGTATAGGCATATTGGCAGGATGTAGTGGCAGCTTGTGTGTGATAACTTCTGGTGGTGTTGTAGCGCAGGCATGATCTCCATCGGCACCAAAGTTCCTTGTTATTTTTACATGAATTGCAAGAATGTTAATAGACAATGAACAAATCAACAAAGGCATTGGGGCTTGAACGTGCAATCCTTGCCTCATGAGTTGTTAGTTTACATGGGGATGCTAAACAGGTCAACTTGATGGTTAACCACAAGTTGAAATAAACGATTAACAAACATTTTAATAGGACCTTCATTAAACTACAAACATAACCACACTATCCCTGAGCAGCACGAGGGGGCGAAGTGAGTAGCATGGCAGTGCTGAATTTAATAGGATAACAAATTCTAATAATGCTATTTAATAAAGAAGTCCTCGTTGGAAGTTAATCCTCTGGGTTTCCTGTTAATAGGCTGTGCATCGTTAGCCAATTTCCCAACTCACAGACCACAAATACATCCCTCAATAGAGCGTGTTTGTGTAAGGTAGTTTCAGTGTGCCACATTATGATGTTTCAGAGTTCCGCAAATGGAAAGAAAAATAATCTTAAAATTTAAGTGAAATGTAATTATAATGGAAATCCACATTTATTAGAAACCTTTTTTTTTTTTAGACATAATTTCGATTTCTGTCATCATTGAGCAAAATAATTCATAAAAACTTTTTGTTATTGGTTAAAATTGCATGAGTATTCTCAATTATTTATGATGTAATGTAAATTAGTGAAACTTTTTTCTTTTTTTTTTGAAATTCACAACTATCTCTATAATTATGTGAAATTTCCCGAGTTCACCACGACTGTATCTCTATAATTATGTGAATTTTTTTTGAAGATTGAGCATCACGTCGTATATGTTTTTGCTTCTTTGAGTAGTGGGAAGCGAATGCAAATGAGGAGAACTGCTTGCTTCCACAAATTAACAGCTTGCATTTGTAAACCTTTTTTAAATATCATATGAGAGCTATTGTATCCATCGACGAGAGCATTCCACCCTAATAGAGTTGAATTCCCTGGAAAAGCTGCATCACAAACATAGTTCTCCCCTTTGTGATTTACTACACCTATTGTCCCAGTGTTTAAGGTTTCCTCTTTGTGAATGCATTGCATATATTGTAGCCTCAGGCTGAACTTGGCTGAAGTCGCTATCGTAGGTCACGTTCTTATCACAGCAGATGTGGATACTTTGTGTTATTTGACAGAATGTAAGAATTACATTCCCATTATCTTCGAGTGAAACAAAAGGAAAAGAAATGGCTGCTCTCACATAAATACTGGAAATATCATCAAAGTTGTATTTATTGCCGAATAGGTCGATCTCACTCATATGTGAAGTGAAAAAAATTGATGATCACGTCTTGTGATTTTCCATTTTTGAAATTGGACTTTTGTTTTACATTGAACTCTGTCCTTTCAATTACCAGGGACATACGACCATCTAATCCTATCCATGATTCTCACTCATGATCTGTTCTGTTCTCACTGACTGTTTCTTCTCTCATCATCCCCCATGACCTCTCCCCCTCCACCCTTTGGACATCTGTTATGTGTGAAGTTTTCTTTGTTGACTTGCCTTGTAGCATTTGTCCTTGAGATTATTGTTTGCTTTCTCCCTGTCCATCCGTTTTCTTCTGCCTTAACATTAGATAGGTCCTCTGGCTGCAACACTATAAAGGGTGGTCAACCTGTTTGGTGTGGTGGTCATTTCACTTCTCTCATGAAGTCTGGCACATGTGCAGGTGTTACAACACATCATTTACTTCATATTTACCTCCGCCACCAAACGTAGATGGAGGTCATGTATTCACTTATGTTTGTTACTTGGCCAAAAAATATTTCACCAATTATGTTTGTCTGTAGCGTTTGTCTGTTTGTTTGTCACATGATTTTTGGCCACAGTTTTCAAGTAATCATTCTGAATTGTTTTGTGTATATAGGTGACTGGCTAAGGACAGAAATGCTTAATTTTAGTGAAGATCCAGATCCGGATCAAGATAGTATTATTTTTTAAAGTGATTCTTCACCATTGAGAGACATGGCCAAAAACGATATATAGCACAACATCTCAAAAGGTTATAGATGGACTTGCACGAAACTTGTGAACAGGTTGGGTGTTTGACAAGGACGAATCGAATCAATTTTGGTAAAGATACGAATCCGGATAAGAGAATTATTTAATTAAGTGATTCCTTACCATTGAGGGATGGGGATAAAAACGATATATAGCATGATGTCTCAAAAACTTGTGGACCAGTTATTACAAAACTAGGTGGATGAGTTGGTTAGGTGACAAGAACAAGCCGATTCGATTTTGGTTTAGCTCCAGATTCAGATCCGACCTATCAGTGGGATATAAAATGTAAACTGTTCAGCCTTGTGGAGGTGTGTGCTCTCCCGAGTGGCATTCTAGTAGGCTTTAAAATTACTAATTTGTAATCACCCCATCCCTTAAAAAAAATTCATCTCTCCACTTTATTAATATTTTACCAACATCTTAATAATGTTCAGGGCATTAGTGTAGTGTGTATTTCCTGTAACATATGTAAAGAGGTTGAGATGATTCCTGTATCGTAAATCCATGGCAGGTCTGGTTCAAATGAGGTGGTAAATTCAGTAGTGACATTTGAAATACTGTATCACTAAGCTCTTTCAATCCCTTTTGCCATTTCTGTTTGACAAATACAATAAACAAGCTAGGAGGAACAGTACTTGCAAAAAAAAATATTTGGGCCTATAACCGACCCTGCATCATTTTGGAAACCTCACTTTGGAAACCAAAATTAAAAAGTCCAGCAAGTCAGTAAAATTAACATTGAAGTTGCAGTAGTACCCTCCACTGATGGAGGTTGAGGCTGGATCAGGCCCGTCGCCAGGGCTCAGTATTAAGGGGGACAAATGAATTGGATGGGGGGGGGCACAATTATAATATTTAATATTTTTGATAACCCGGTAAGCTATTGTATTCATGCAGCATTGACGCATCTATACTGAGGATGCCGTCGCATACTAACCAAATTGATCTCAGCAAGATTTAATATGTTCCGATGTTTTCGGCCTAAAATTATTCGAATGCAGGAGAGCCGCAACAAACTGGCACATTCACAATGCAAATATTCACAATTTATTACATGATGCATGCACCAAAAACAGGTTTTATCAGCATAATTTCAAATGTAAGCACGATTGCAAACACACATATTTTTAATTTTTATGAGAAAATCACTTTTGTAAGATGGAGGGTTGTGAAGGTCACGCAGTGCACTTCATCTTTAATTATGTAAATTTATGTCTTTTACTTATTCATATTATGACTATATTACATTTATACCTAACTTACAACCAATCAGGTTACCTGCTTAATAGGGTCTCCATATCGAAGACGCTGATTGGCTATTCCTTAAAACTAAATGATCCACGACATATATATATATATATATATATATATATATATATATATATATATATATATATATATATATATATATATATATATGTATATATATATATATATATATATATATATATATATATATATATATACATGTATGTATATATATATATATATATATATATATATATATATATATATGTATATATATATATATATATATATATATATATATATATATATATATATATATATATATATATATATATATATATATATATATATATATATATATATATATATAACCACCCACAGCATCGACATTCGACACAAGGTCTTGCGGCTGTCTGTAGTCTTGGCTGCTGGCGTTGGTGTTTGCGTTATTATCTTTTATCTTGTGGCCTTGGACTGTATCGTCTTGCCAATTGCTTTTGTAGATGCGCTGGCAAGCACACACTTATCTCTTGACTGTTATTCAAAGAAGGTTATTATTAAAGAACAGTTTATCCAAGAAGGCCTTATTATTCACCACGTTGAACATCTGGAATAAGGGTTTTAGTTCACACAGGTGAACTCTTAAACAGCAAGGAGTTCATAGTGGGCGCTCGTCCTTAAACACTGTTCACAGGGTGCAACAGGGCATAAATGGGTGGCATACAAGTGGGGGGGAGACACCAGATGCGCCATGGGGGGCATTGCACCCAAATGCCCCCCCCCTAGCGATGGGCCTGGGCTGGATGCACTATGTGACTGCGGAGGAGTTCAGACGAAAGAGCACATCATGTCGCACTGTCCCTTGCGGAAGTTATCGGAAGGACTTTTAGTTCTCCACCAACATGGCTGCAGAACGTGCACATTAAACTTTAGCACAATCCATATTGGCCATATGCAAGAAGATTTTGGAAACATTACCAGTTTTAACTCCCTCACTTATTAGATGTCTGTTTTCAGGTGAGCCTCAAAGGTTTCCCAGATTTTGATGATATTCTTACCCTGAACCCATGGGTTTTGATGACGTATTCGGCCTTGGACACAGGAAGTAGAACCCCTATGAAGCCCCCAGAATAAAACAAAGCTATACTTGCTATTATTTAATACAAAGGTGCACATACATATTACATCTATTCTTCATCGTATTACGATGATGCTGGGCCTTTTGCAGGGGTGGTGGGGAGAGGTGAGCGGGTGGGGGTGGGGGCAGACATAGGAAAGTGTTTTGTTTTGAAACCACAATTATATTCGTTTAGATTTGCATCCAACAAGCCAAAAGCCCCACGTAAGGCTCTTTCTGCACCGGGCAGGGAAACCTTGCTGGGGGTTCAAGAGATGAAGCAAAAGCCTCAAACGGATCCACTTGTTGCTGTTGGAAAAGCCTTGGAACCAGAACAAAGGTTCAAGGCCTTCTCGAGCGAAAGCATGAACCAAATGCAGCACGTGGGTGAAAACGCGCAGTGATAACCTCCTCCACTCCACTATGACAGACTGAGCATCGTGTTCCATGCGGGAAGAAAAGAAAAACCGATGTTCCACGTGACACGACGTTTGTTCGCTGGAGATTCTTGCTGAGTGACATAAAACAAGAAGTGTAAATGCCAAGCTGGAGAAATTTGAGAGGCCGAGCTTTTAACGGTTTGTCAACTATGCCGAGAGATTTATTTTTCATGTTATTCGTGTGTTCCTCCTTCAGTGAGAGGCATTCATTGTGTTTCCTGCACATAGAATTAGGGCGCGTGCTGTGTTGGAGCGTTGCCTGACTGGCGACGAAGGCCATTTACATATAACATACGCAAAACATGAGGAAGGCCGTTGAATTGAGAACACAAATGAAAAGAAGAGAAGGCAGAGGGAGGGTTAGTGAAGTGGAGGGGGGACAAAAACAAAATTCTGCAACTTTTGCACACGTAATATGAGTGGCAGCAAAAATATGAAAACTAAGTGGGGCGTGGCCATATGTGAAGGAGGCGTGGCCGTATGTGAAGGAGGCGTGGCCGGATGTGAAGGAGGCGTGGCCGGATGTGAAGGAGGCGTGGCCATATGTTAAGGAGGCGTGGCCGGATGTGAAGGAGGCGTGGCCGGATGTGAAGGAGGCGTGGCCGGATGTGAAGGAGGCGTGGCCGGATGTGAAGCAGGCGTGGCCGGATGTGAAGCAGGCGTGGCCGGATGTGAAGCAGGCGTGGCCGCGATGACTGGGTGTGGAAGTGGGGTTATGCGGCGCACTCTTTCGTGACCATGGAACAAGTGGCAACTCCGACAGAAAAGGCGTTCTCCTCGCGCTGTTCGTCAATTCACATCAAACTTTTGGGTCTTCAATAACCCACGAATGTTTTACATCCACTTTTCAAAGGTCCAAAAGTTCGCAGCTAAGTACGTGGGATGTCTTATTCACTAAGTATGAGAGATGCAGATTGAAAGGCACAGAGTTCAAGAATATGATGTTTGTGAAACACTTAGCTTTTGAGAATTGAACGTAACACGGGCAGGTAAAACCTTCTAAAGGATTGCAATTGGACTTTCTGAGATTTACAAAGTCCAATATCTCCACTGCTGGGGCTCGGCGGCAGATGTTTGAGTGCGATAGTTAAAAACTGAAAGACGTTGCAATTATCTGATGTCCTTTTATTTCTCGGTGAATGTCAGAAGCGGTCGCCCGAAGGGGAAGCCGTGCAGGCGGTAGGAGAACAGACCTAGAACGTGGTGTTTGAAGCTTGCTGGGGAATAGGCTGATGGAGAATATGTTATATAGTTTCGGCCAATCTAATTCCAGCCTTCATTATCTCTTGGCTGCAGATATGTGGGGCTTATCCTAGCCAGGCAGCCGACAGTTCAGGCGTGCACGTCCGCCTTTCTGGAACTAATCCACCCTTTCGCTGACTATCGGGGGCTTGTCTGCCCATCCCTCTGGTTTCAAGGCTAAGTTAATTTATACAAGCTGGGCCAAACCGACTGTGAAAAGTCAGGCTATAATCCCACCAGAAGCTTGTTTGCAGAAGCTCGAGCTTATGGGATTTGCTCCTGTGTCCACGGATCCCCTCCAAGCGTCGCTAAGCTGCTAATACCAGCGGATTGCATGCCTTGCACTCAGTAAAACCCGGGGTGTTATTTTTTATTAAACCTCGCAAGTTGGTGTTTCCTGCAGCAAAAGTCTGCATCCATTTGAATAAAGTTGGCACTTGGAAGCCAATGTGCCGACATGTCATACTCATACGGAATGAGTGGGACGGGATGGGTGATGATTTTGGGGCAGAACGGTCTAGGTCCCCAAAACGGTCATCTTAGAGCGGCTACAGGAGAAGATACACCTGTCTGAGATATGTATGGTGAACCTCTCAGAGGATATTCAGGTCACAGGAGAGCAGAGAGGTGGTGACCAAAAGTCCAGAAAGTCAATAGAGACCTAAATATGGCTTATTTTCAACCTTTGAGGCCGTTGTATTGTACTGTATATAAGCTAAAGTATAATCAACCCTCCGGTCGTAAAGTGAATATAGTCAAGTGCATTCCCATTGGATGTGAGTCTGGAGGGGAAGGCGTTGCAGAGCAGGGTATGCACGATATAGACCGCATACACTTGTGAATTAAAAAGGCATTGCTCTTCAGAAACTGACATTCCTTAATGACGTCATCAAAAGGGTCTCATTTTATTCCCCCCCCTCCCCCATCTTCTAACATAGCCAGTAGAACTAACTCATTGATGGAGAACTTATAGAATGCAGAGTGCAGAGACATTGATCACTTTCTCGCTGGAATAATGGCAGCAACCTCGAGCGGGCATTGATTCGCCACAATGGCAAATGACACCTGGTGGTACTCCATTTATTTTTTTACATTGATCAAAGACTCATGGTGGAGTTTTAATGAGAATTCCAAGGATGTTCGGAGAAAATGAGCAAATACATATCATATAATGTATATGGGATATGAACCAATGTTCCAAGTATTACTTGTAAGCCATACATTCAGATGAGAGCAAGGAACAGGCCAACCATTTGGTACTATGTGCTGCCATGCAGGAGTCTGTAGTTGAATCAAAGGGAGCTGCATCTGTGTCGCTGTGTCTCTGTGTATGCGGATCCTAACGTGACAGTTTCCCACACCCCATTGATTCTCGATTGGATTGAGATTTTTGAGATTTTGGTGTACAGTACATACGAGGCAAGACTTGGTCTTCAAGTTAGTCCTGCACCTGCTTGCCAGCCTCAAGGATGGTGGTGTTGTCATGAAAGGTTTCATCTTGAGCTGGACACATACTGCGTCAAATGACTCATTCATGGTGTCGCCTCCAAATATACAAACTTTTGTATTTTGGAAACATGAAGTGAGTTTCAGCAATTTTTTCATCTATTAAGTTGGGATACCAGAGCCATGAGCATGCTCTCATTTTGCAGATCCTTGCAGTTTCTTGCTGTTTACCAATGTTTTGAATGAATGACCTCCATGCACATTGCCCTGGTGGGCAGAAAACCACAAAAGTCATTGTAATTTATAAACGCCTTGATAGTAGTTGAACAGTGCAAATTTGGCAATCATTGGCATTTGTTTGCCGATTAATCATACGGCACTTAAAACATTTACAGAAAGGTTATGGAACAGTTGGATGGGATTGGGGTGATTGTTCGAAGGAGCGGAAGAGTTATCATTGCCCACCATATTTACGTACGTAATAAATAGATAACCCATTATTGCTCGACAAGTTGAGTTCTCCTTACTTCACTCAAATATTCCAAAAGTGTTCTGAAAGTTATGAGCAAACTCACAGTGATTCCCTCAAAAAGTGGAATTACAGTTCCAGGCTGTAGAGAGTGGCATGCAATCAAGTGCACGCAACCTTTTCGTATTCACAGCCTCCTGGTGCTGCATGCAAACACCGATCATCATGTGTTATCGCTGCTGCCAGAATGCTTTCTATTTGTGTTGCTGGCTTTGTCATTGGATAGAAATTCAGATTGCAGTGTTCGCACATGATAAACATTGTACATACACATGGTCACGTTTGGTGTGGGCTGTTACCCTTACGCAAGAATCCTACATCCAACCAATGCCCGCATCGTTTTGCCTAAACTGTATCAAAATCATTCTCAATTGGAATAGAAATGGAATGGAATTCACGATTTATGCATCATAACTTGGGCATTAATAAAAATTATAATTAATGCACAAAGTTATAGGATACATACTGTATAGTGTCACAGTTATACTTTGTTTACATTTGCAATTTTCACCATGTTGGCATTCATACCACATTATATACCTTTACAGTAACGACATCGGTACAGGTCACGACTCCTTTTTAAGTGGGCACCCTAAAATATCCGATTAATTCTTGGTATGACTCGCTATCATTAGGATTTCCGAAATCCCCCAAAATAATAATTGTCTATTGTAACTAATTTTGATTGATTAATTGTGTGGTTACAATCAACATTTAATGGTGTTTGGCATTGCCACACTAACACAGACCTCGGAATCTTGACATCCTGGTTCAAATCCCACATAGGATGTTGATTTGTCTGTTGCCTAGAATGTCCTTGTAGTCTAGAAGCCAAAATCTGTAGCTAGTCTAGAAAATAGGTTCGCTGCTGATTTCATGTTAGAATGGTGCAACTGGTGTTTTTGAAGAGTCTAGGCATGACCAAGTCTAGTTCCACTTGTTGCCAAGTCTGCATCTGAATATTATGGCCGCCATGACAGTAATCAAAATGGCCGCCATCAGATTTAGTCTTTTTCTTACTGCAAATTGTACTGGCCAGAAATTTGTCATGATTGTGAAATACTATGTAATCTGACACGAGGAACACTATTTTGTGCTTTATTTTTGTACTGGATCACAACTTTTCACATAATTGACAACTTAAAGACGAAATTGAAAATGCACATACGAGCAACAAATGTGAAAAAGAAAATGTTTAGCACTATTGATGGAGATGAGTTTACAGTCAGTCAAAGGTTATTTCAACAGCTGTCAGATTCTTTCTAACACAAAATTACGTTGCTTTGCAGAAGAGAAAAGTGTTGTGAGAACACTCAAGTACAATTTTCAGAGCTATTGATCGGCTTGTACACTGAACGGGTTCCTACAAAGGGCTTTGCATCCACATGCTTTCGTGCAAGGCAGTCCATTCCGTGTACATTTGCACCGTCGAGTTGAGCATGACCCACGGCATTTGCATGTCGTCAGTTCTACACAGTAAGCAGTAATAGGCTGTGCAGTCATGAGTCGCGGCTGAAATGTCTCGTTGCCATCTTTGACGACATGTTCCCAACCACAGTTCTCAGGTGCAGGTAGATGTGGTTCAGATTCCAAGGCTCTTCTCCACACAAAAGTCTGGTAGTGCGCTCGCTTGATGTGTAGAATCAGAGCATCGCGAGTTGGAGGCAGATTCTCAATAGCTTTGGTCAGACTGAGAAACAGATCACATCTTACTCGCTGAATTGAGTTATCTTGGCCATGAGGGTCATAAAGCCTGCAGACAAATGACTCAGCATCTGCAATCACACTCTCATCAGGAATTTCCTCTTTGCCTAGGTTATTCAACAGGTGGGAGTTGTTTTGAAAGACAGCCCATGCAGAGCGCTTCGCAATTCCAGCAAACTGGCTTGTGCTGTCTGAACCTGTCACTGCATGAAATGCCAGAAGTGACTCCCTCTGCGAATCTGGGATATTGATGGAGTCGATGGGAATGTAGTGTTGCTTTTTGGGTGTCCCTGCATTCATCCAGAGAAAGGGACTGAGATGCGGCTGATAGGCAACAAGGAGAATGAGGACATCAGTGTCCCGGCTAACAACAACAGTTTGCATGTACCCCTGTTCATATGCTTCCTTGGCATGGAGAAGAATGCGAGTATCAGCCTCTTCGTGCTCAGGAGATGACAAGTGTGAGACATCTCTCCCTGACGACGTCCCCACTTTTGCAGGATCTGTGAAGCCTCCATTCAGTACCAGCTCCTGTTCGTGATTCTGGAACTTGTTTGCTAACTCTGTGCATAGAAAATTTGCTAAGCTAGCTTTGTTTTCATTGAGGCAGATGAGTGTATTCCATTGCCCCATGGACTGGCTTCTTGTTTGCACATCTCTTCTGATTGCTTTCTTGCCCCGTATCCTCTGACTTCGAGCTGTTGATTTGATCGTTTTCTTCCTATACTGATCAAAGGCAAGATCAACCCTGGAGCAATAGTTGGAAAAAACATGACTAATATGATCTGCAACAGAATCTGCCCATTCACCAAGCGTTTTAGCATTCATCCTGTTCCCGAGTGCCTGGATCAGTCCCATGCCATCGATGATAGTGCATGTCGATAACGGTTCTGGAGCAACGTTTGGCAAGCCTTGCTGGAGAATCTTGCCAAGGTCAGCTTTGTTCAGAGGTAGACGTAATCTGCCATTAGGCATTGCCAATGACAGAGGAATTGCGCATATCTCTTGCTCCAGCATTTTGTTCATGTCAACGTCTCAGCCTGCCTGCATTGCTGTCACCACACGTGTCAGAAGTTTTTCTGACACGTGTCACGTGTCAGAAGTAATCAGACATTCTAATTCGAGCCTGAACATTTCTTTAAAAATAATATAGTGAAAAACAAGTCATATTATTTTTAGAAAATGGATGGAGCAATGTTTTTTCTATACTCCCATCAGCTCAGGCATGCTCAAAAACATGGAAATCGACCCTAATTTTGTAATTTCATGTCAATTTGCGGCTGAAATATGACGAAAAGTGTATTTAATGGCGACCATTTTGTAAACTGTCCTGGCGGCCATACTATCCATATCCAGAGTTGGCAACGAGTTGATTCACGTTTCTGTGTGTCTGGACAGTCAATTTACACCTGTTGCACTATTCTAACACGGAACCAGCAGGGTCGTACACTATTCTGCATTGGGCCTCCTGACTATTGTATCATAGAAAAGTACACTGATGTCTCTTATTGTCCTTATCATACTCAATGGTGTGTGCAAAAGCTCCTCCATGGGCATGAGATGATTGAAAAGAAAAAAAGGACAGTATTATGCTGCAAAGTAAACGATTTTGACAATGTTGTGACCAATGCCCGACGTGTCTTTGCAGGTGTCCTATGCTCGGCCGAGCTCAGCGTCTATCCGAGATGCAAACTTGTACGTGAGTGGTTTGCCCAAGAACATGAGCCAGAAAGAACTGGAGCAGCTGTTTTCACAATATGGCCGCATCATCACCTCCCGCATCCTTGTGGATCAAGTCACCGGTATATCGCATGCTTATTCGCATGCTTTTATAATCGCATGCCTCAAGTGTTTCGTTCTCACTCACCATTGGATGCATTCACCCAACACAACGACTTGATATTGACCATTTCTCTCATTATATCGACCTTCCTGCTCCATAACTATTCGCTCACACAGCCAAAAGCCAAACATTTATGACATTTTTAGAGTGCTAATGTTTGCAAAGTGCAGCACCTGAAGGCTGGTTGCATCATTGCTGAAACGCGGCTGTGTGATGCAGTGTCCCCTTGCAGGTTGGCACAGGATTATATAGTTAGTTTAGGGTGCCAGCTCAAAATGGCTCAGTCTCGTAAAAGATATGAGTGGGATCTTTGACGTCCATCTACCCAAAGGGACTTCCACATTAAGGTCCATCCAAGGGATGGTGCACATATTGATGTATTTTGCTGTCTGTGAAACACAAATCTGACTATATACTGTGAAAATATATATATATATACACACACACACACACACACACACACACACACACACACACACACACACACACACACACACACACACACACACACACACACACACACACACACACACACACACACACACACACACACACACACACACACACACACACACACACACACACCATATAAACACAATCTGTGTTTGTATGATGTCTGTCACCCTTTAAAAGGATGACTTAAGAAGGGTTTTAAAGGCCAATCTTTTAACATGACTCTTTCTTCATTGCGATCCATTTTTTGAGGATTAAAAAAAAAGTCAACAAATATTTTCCATTTAAAGTGTAATTTTGTCTCTTCTTTTCGAAATGTACATGGTGACTTGCAACCAGACTTCATTGGTGGTGTATAGAAGCTTTAAAAAAAATAACAATAAATACAAGTCACAGGGAGGTGAAATTTGCTGCACATGATGTGGAACTGTGCAGAGTAAAATGACTGTTCATTTACTTACATACGATGTCCAATAAATAAAGAAGATAAAAGCACACCTGACATTAGGCCGAGGCTTCAGGCTTTGGCACACTCACAAGGCTGGCTGTACCTTTGAAATGAAAGGTCCCATTAGATAAAGAAAATATGGTAATATTTGTACATGTGGTGTTTTAAAATGATGCATTTTCTTGCAACAAAACATCATATCGTCCAGTCTCTGAATATGTTGAAAAAAATAATTACAACCCATAATTTTTGATGGCCTTTTATACGAATATATATATATGTATATATATATATATATATATATATATATATATATATATATATATATATATATATATATATATATATAAGTTCAAAAAGTATCCAACCTTAATTTTTCATGCGTAAACAAATGAAGCTCTGGAGGCGTGGTTTGGTGCACGTATGTAGGCGATCCTCATCCGTATGCGTGAATATTTTCCTGCCTGCAGAAGCTGTCAGTCACCGTCAGACCGCCGATGAGTGAGAAAGTGTAAGTGAGCGCCGTCGGATTTTCGTTTTTGACAAAATGACGGATCACTGTGGTCTCATCGCCAGTGATCACTGTGTTGAAGAAGTTGGGATCGCTGTTCACAGTCTCCAGTATGTCCTGTGCGATCTCAAAACGGAGTTGCTTCTGCTCGATCGTTAGCAGCTTTGGCACGAACTTCGCTGAGATTCTCCTTTAGCCCAAATCCTCAGTCACAATGGAATGAACGGATCCATTGCTGACGACCGCCTCGTCTGCAAGTTCTCTGATCATGATTCGACGATCCTGCATCAGCAGGGTCCTCACTTGGTCAATGACGATCTCATTTCGGGATGTTGAGGGCCTACCAGAACGTGCTTCACCTTCCACTGATGTGCGACCATCTTTGAAGCGGTTGTACCACTCTTTTATCTGTGTGGTGCCCATTGCTTCGTTCCCCAAGGCCTGTTGAATCTTGCGGATCGTTTCCACTTAGGAATCGCCAAGCTTTACACAAAATTTGATGCAGTAGCGTTGTTCAAGTTTTTCCGTCATTTTGTCAAAAACGAAAATCCGACGTCGCTCACTTACACTTCCTCACTCATCGGCGGTCTGACGGCGACTGACAGCTTCTGCAGGCAGGAAAATATTCACGCATACGAATTAGGATCGCCTACATACGTGCACCAAACCATGCCTCCTGAGCTTCATTTGTTTACGCACGAAAAATTAAGGTTGGATACTTTTTGAACACACCTCGTGTATGTGTGTGTGTATATATATATATATATATATATATATATATATATATATATATATATATATATATATATATATATATATATATATATATATATTGTTACTGGCCGGGGGTCAGCCACCAACCGACCGCTCTGAACGGAGCCGCAAGTCGAGTCGAACCGACCGATCGCCCGGAATATAGATTTCCACCCGGATAACTCCGAGCGACGGGACCTTGTACCAGAACCGAAATACGCTAATCAGCAGATCACGTGGGGTAAGGTCGATTGCCAATCTTCAATGTACCTAAATACCCACGTGATCCAACTATCGGGGTATTCCACCCTCGACGGAACTTGTACGGAACAAACCGCCGAGGCGAGCTTGTCCTTGCGCGATTCCGAGCGGAGTAATCGCCGAGAACCGTCGGTCCAAATGACCCCCCTATTACGGCAAACCAACGGCTTTCTAACTCCCAACACACGAAATGTTCAGTCAATGAGGGAATGGACGAAACAAGCAGGTTTACATTTACACAAGGACATTTATTATAATGAAACACGTATGCAATTAAATAAGGCAAAACACGTATGAAATTATACAAGCAACAAAAGCACGACAAAAGAACTACCACAGTCTACTTATTATGTACAGTCATTTACACTTAACAGCAGTTCCTACTTATTAGACGGGCCCACGGACACACACACACACACACACACACACACACACACACACACACACACACACACACACACACACACACACACACACACACACACACGAAATGGTGGCTGAGGCCTTTAATCACAAGCTCCAGCTCGGAGGACAGGTGAGCTGAAACTCAGAGCTTGACTCGAACCACCTTTCCACCTCGTGTGGTCTTCAACTTGTCCGGACCCGGGCTCCAGCGAGAGCGAGCTGGATCCAATCGCCGCGATCCTTCCAGAGCTCCCGCGAATCCTCCCGCGCTTCTCAACACGTGCCGTGAGACGAGGCGCCGATCCTTCCTGTCGATCGTCGCTTCCCCCAGGATCCAACTCCAAGAAGAGGCCGATGTATCACACCAAGCCGGGAAACAAAATGAAGAACGAAAAGCTCCACGAACCAAGAAGGGGAGGAAGAAGAGGAAGAAGCCTCCACTCGCAGCTCGAGCCGAACAACTGGCTCAAGTTCCTTCCAAAACAAAGCAGCAGCCGAAGCTCACTGAGCCAGCCGAAGCAAAAAGCTTCCGAAGGCCTCAAGCCAAGCAACCCGAGCAGGACCCGATGGCCGGCTGAACGACTGCTCTCTCCGAAGCAAAAAGCTTACTCCTCCCACGGGACTCAGCACACGAACTCTGCACACGGGACTCAGAACGGGACTCTTCACAAACTCTGTCACGGGACTCCCATGAACTCAGCCCGACCACAGGACTCCCACGAACTCAGCCCTACCATGGGACTCCCACAAACTCAGCCCTACCACGGGACTCCCACGAACTCAGCCCTACCACGGGACTCCCACGAACTCAGCCCACAAATTCAGCCTTACCACGGGACTCCCACAAACTCTTTTTGAACAAAGAAAAGATGTCCTCTTTATCCTTTGCACCCCCTCCCCACACCCGGCGTGACTCATGCCCTCATGATCCACCCCCCGCTCAACCACGGGTGGGAGGGAGTTGTTGACGCCACCGCAGGGTTCTTCTTCCTCTTCGCAAAAGACGCAGGGACGTCTCCATTGTTCACTCCCTATATCTATTAAATTGATCCGCAGCGCATCTAATCGATCTCTGAACATTTAAACAATGGAAGGTGAGCTATCTCAGGAACATGCACTTATCGACATAGCTGACGAAGGGAACCTGTATGTTGTGTGCAATTGAATTCCAAATTCGTAACAGTATATACAGGGTGAGTCAAAAGTAGTGCTCGATTTATGTTTTTTCCGCTGTCAGATTCTTTCTGGGAAGTCATGTTGTTACTAATTGTCTTGCAGATTATTAATTTTCGTAATTTATTTATTTTTTTATTTTGTTTTGCAGGTTATTGCTGCGAGTTTGGAAAGTTACTGAATTTGCACCAAATTGAACCATGAATTACCTTTCAATGAACCAACGCATTGCGGCCGTGAAACATAACTACAAATGTAATAAACAACCAATGATGGCGGCACGCCGTTTGGCACAGGAATTCGATATCAACCCACCTCAGGGAAGAAACATATGATTGATTGTCGAGAAATTTGAAGCAACAGGGTCGGTAGCCACTGCAAAGAAGTTCAGTCGTCCGAAAACGGCAACGAATGTAGCTAAGGCTGAAGAAGCCATCAGAACACTGGAACAAAGTCCGCAAAAGTCAACTCGCCGTTTATCTGCACAGTTGGAAGTGAGTCAATCAAGTGTTATCCGTATCCTTCACCAGAAAAAATGGAAAACTTACATTCCATGCTTACTGCATGCCCTTCATGATGGAGATGACGACCGCCGTCTTCAATTTTGCGAAGAGTTCTTCGCTAAACTTCACAAAGAGGACACAATGCTAAACAACATCTGGTGGTCAGATGAGGCATGTTTTTAGCTAAATGGCGCAATTAACAGACACAATTGTGTCGACTGGGCTGTGAATAAGCCAAGAGTGACAGTTGAGAAGGAGGTAAATTTACCTGGAGTGACAGTTTGGGCAGCCATATCTCCATTAGGGATAATTGGACCCTTTTTCTTTGAGGGATCTGTCACTGCAGAAATTTACCTGGATATGCTGCAAACCTTCTTTTGGCCCAGGGTACAAGATCAGGACTGTTATTTCCAGCATGATGGAGCTCCACCTCATTATGGACGTTATGTTCATCAGTGGCTTGATGAAAACCTTCCCAGAAAGTGGATCGGCCGCCGCAGTCCAATCGAGTGGCCGGCACGCTCCCCAGACCTTACACCTCCAGATTTCTTTATTTGGGGGTTCATGAAAGACCTTGTTTATCGTGAAAAGCCTCGTACCATTCAGGAATTGAAGGCTCAAATCACTGCAAAGTTTGAGGAAATTGATATCGAACTCTGCAGACGTGTGTGCCGCTCTGTGCCTGCTCGGCTGTAATTGTGCATCGATCACTAGGGAGGGCACTTTGAAAATTGCAAGTAAAACAGCTTGGTACAGTTCCATAATAGTTTTTTCTTGAATAAATGGTTAGATAAACATGTCATTCATTTATTTCTACCTTCTTGGACACTGTAACACAAATGGCAAACAAACAATCAACTGACAGAAATTGGGCGCTACTACTGACTCACCCTGTATGTATGTATGTATGTATGTATGTATATATATATATATATATATATATATATATATATATATATATATATATATATATATATATCCATATATATGTATATATCCATATATATGTATATATCCATATATATGTATATATCCATATATATGTATATATCCATATATATGTATATATCCATATATATGTATATATATATATATATATATATATATATATGGATATATATATATATATATACATATATCTATATACATATACATATACAGAGAGAGAGACAGACAGACAGACAGACAGATTGGTGTTTAACAGGCGACTTCGCCCTCAACACTTCTTCCATTACCCATTCATATACTCCCCCATACTGTCTGAAGCGAATTGTTTCACTCAGCGAATTGTTAGTGTTAAAACCAAAAAAGAGTGTCATGTGATAATTCGCTCATTTTAATGTTAAAACATAATTTGGTCATAACCATCCCGAATTTCAAATAAAAAATTCACTGCACACCCCAAGTACAACCACTAAGTTTCAACTCATTATGACCAGCAGTTGAGGAATGCATACAAAACAGACAGACAGTATTATTTTAAGCTAATAAGAAATATATTGCAGTATTCTTGCAGGTAATTGATGTATTTATTTTATTTATAATATGCAGGGACTTGTAATATCCTTTCTCAGTCGGAACAGTGGGTGCTACATAATGCACATTTTCAAAGAGAATTTGCGTTGTCACTTAAGCCGAAACAACCAGGGTGAGAATTTTTTTTTTTAACCACCAGAAACATTCCCGGGTATACCCCGACTTCAACAACTAAGTTTCAACTCATTCCATCCAGCAGTTTAGCAGTACATAGACAACAGAGAGAGGAGGCTGGCTTTTTGTTGCGCAACTTCAAAAACACACCTGGGCCATAAGGGTGCCTCGCTGACCGGGACTTCAGTTGAAGTCTTCAGCATCATCCTGTCTCGGCCCTTCAACCTCAATACGGTCAGCCAAGGTTGGCCAGCAGGGGCCCATATGCCTCCACATGCAAAATATCAGAACAAGGGATGTTTTCATTTCAATGCAAATATTCATCTATACTAATAAATGTCACAGTGTGTCATTCAGTCAGTCAGTGTGTCTCTTCATAACTCCAAAACCATGAAACAGAGCAGCTAGAAATTTTGCATGCATTCTCTTAATGATAAAGTTTTTTTTTTCCACTTTCCTCACTTATATCTTCAAATGCCTGATCCTCATACCTAGGAATCACTGGATACATTGCTATGCTTATAAACGCCCGGAGATGCCAGCATTCGAGGCTTTATTTCATATCCGCACATGCCAAAACCTCTACAATCTCTTAATTTCAGCTGAATTTCAAAATCTAAACTTATTTATTGACTTCAGCAGAAATTCTGACTGCTAAAAAAAAGTGTTCATTTGTCCAAGTCGGACATCGCTTGGGCGCATCTGGGTGCATGGGTTAATATGACCGATCGGCAATCGGTAATTGCTTGCCAAGCCAGCCATTCTGTTGCAGTGTTTGCGTGAGTGCTTAAGCCACTTGAGGAGTGCTTACCAAGTTGCCTGGTTGTTCATCTCAAAGCCACCAGAAGTAAGATCCATCGCTTCGCTGATGGAAATACCAATCTTTACATAATTGCTACAAAAAAAAAAAAATTAACTTTCACCCTTTAAAAGTCATGTGAATAATTATTGAAATATCAGCTGCTTTTAGGTATCCTTTTCTCACCTGTGTTGCAAGTAAAGCGACCTGCTTTGTGATGCTTTAAAATGTGGTGTATCATCATCGTTTTCTGAATCCAGTCGAGATGAGAAGCAGGATTGAATGAAACTCACATTATTACAAGTGAAGAAGAAGTTGAAGGAGGAAGAGATTTTCCGCCCAGTTTTATGTGGAACACGGCAGTTTAAAAAAAGACAATGTTGCTGTTTGGGCACATTTTAGTTTTAACTCCCTGATAATGCCCTGGTACACTCCGACACACTCATCACACTTCCTTCCCTTGCCCTTACGCTGCCTTCCCTTCCGCTTATGCAGCCTTCCCCTCCCCTCATGCTGCCTTCCATTCCCTCCTCCATCGCTGCATTCCCTTCCCACCCCTCCCACTGCATTCCCTTACCTCCCATCTTGCTGCATTCCCTTCCCCTCTCCTCATGCTATCCTCCTCCCAAACCTCCTCCTCTCTCCACCCCCATGGACATCTCTGGGCAGTCTTGTCATGCTTTATTAACATGCTGTTTTAATGTACCCCATTTTGTTCAGTCCTGTACGACCTCCCCACTCCTCCACAAGTCGCACTGCAAATGCAAGTCGAGAACCCTTCCACTCATGCTTACCTCATTCCAAATCCCACTCCCCTCCCCACTTCCTCCTCTTCTCCTTGCTCCCACTCCCCCCCCTCCCAGCTTGTATAGTGATGTTGGGTGAGGCATCGCTCTCCCTAACCCCCTTTCCTCGCTCTTCCCCCCTTCCTTAATTCCCGCCTTGCTAGCTCACCCTTCCTAACTCCCCCATCTATCTATATCTCTATATATCTCTATCTCTATCTCTATCTCTATCTCTATCTCTATCTCTATCTCTATCTCTATCTCTATCTCTATCTCTATCTCTCTCTCTCTCTCTCTCTCTCTCTCTCTCTCTCTCTCTCTCTCTCTCTCTCTCTCTCTCTCTCTCTCTCTCTCTCTCTCTCTCTCTCTCTCTCTCTCTCTCTCTCCTTACTTCCTTCCCTCCTCCCTCCTCTATCCTGCCTCTCCATCACTCTCCTACCCATCCCACCTCCCTCTCATCCCACCCCTCCTCCTCTGTTAAGGGGACTATTTAGGACTGACAGTTTAGTTTTGAATTTGAAACAGCTTCCTCAGAAATGTAGCAAGTATGAATCAGATTCGGAGTGAGCAGACTGGAGGGGTGCAAAGGTCGCTACATATTTGAGCATGCATGTGTGCAGGCATGCCTTTGCCAGGTAGATAGCTTGGGTTTTAAATGCTCCCACCCGGTATTATATAGAACACAGTGGTTAACAAGAAAATGTTGCTATTTGGGCCTGTTTTATTGCCCTTCCCATCCCTTTGAGCTGCCTTCCCTTCCCCCAGTCCTCCTCCCTCTCCCTCCCTCTCCCTCCCTCCTTGCTCCCCCACCCCTCCTCATTCCCTCTCCATTTCCCTTTCCACCTCCTCACTCCCCCCCCCTCTCTCTCTCTTCCCCTCCTCTTCTCCTCCCACCTCTTAGTATTCCCGTTAGCAAAACGACAGGTGGTATTTGCTGGTAAATAATATTTGAAGTCTTTAATTTAAAAAAAAAAAACTGTCCTTTTGATGGCGTTTTCCATGTACTGTATGCTGTCGAGATGTCCAGCGATGTGTTCATTTACTGTTTAGCTTTCTAGTACTTGCCAAGCCAGCCATTCCTTATCAACAGTTTTGTATGGACTGTTTCCTTGGGTGCTTAAGCCACTTGGCGAGCATTCTACAAGTAACTTGTTAACTGAACACACCCCACATTCATTGCATGGTTCATGGCGATGAGGATAAACATCTATACCATGACTTATTTCAGCCATATCAATGAATTTGTCCCTCAGGGGGCACATTTCGACATAACACTTGGTAAGTTGGAGGTTGGAAGGAATCAAAACCAGGTTTTATTTTAATTACTTATTTTTCCCAAATGTGGTTAAAAACCCTGCAAAAACTCCTTTGCAGAAGAAGGAAGGGGAATGGTGGAGGTGGGATCAGGGAGGGGAAGGGGTGGGGTGTGAGGAGGCAGGGGAAGTGTTGGGAGTCCGTGGAGACTGGGGTGGGGTGGGAGGAGGGACCCGGCATTAATGCCGGCATTAGTATCTTCAGATTCTGTATGTGTGTGTGTGTATGTATGTATGTATGTATGTATGTATGTATGTATGTATGTATGTATGTATGTATGTATATATATATATATATATATATATATATATATATATATATATATATATATATACATATATATATATATATATATATATATATATATATATATATATATATATATATATATATATATATACATATAATCGTCCACTACGAAATGGTGGTGCACCATCGGGTGGCAGGGGTTGGACTTTCGAAAAAGAGGGCAAAATTTCCGGCTTGTGAAATAAAATTTCGCATCAACGTTATTCATGCTGTTCTCCCATCATTTCAAAAGTGAATGTTGAGCTTTTCAAACAGTGCGGGAAGTGGCTGCCATAAATGGGAGACAGACAAACGCACAGACAAACACCATGGTTTGCAATATACAGTACAATAGATTATATCATATATATATACATATTATATAGATTATATGTATATTAGAGGGAGGGGCAATGGATTGGTAAGGGGTGCATTAAGGAGAGTTAGAATGTTAGTCGTCCAACGTGGAATTAGAGGAGAAAAGAAAACCAGAAATTTGCTTTTTCAGTCGGAGAAACAGCGACAGTATTGTGACGTCCACGGGACTTGAACAGTCCCGCCAACGTAGAATGAGCCGAAACGATGGAGGTGGTTTATTTTTATAACCCAAAGATGGCGGTTCTAATCGCTCTACCGCAAACGGGACGAGGAAGGTGGCACGACTCGCTTTTCACTGAGTTGATAATGTTTATTTCTCTAACCAGAAATAATAAGACTCGGCAAGAAGAGGGATCCGGGGCGATTCTACGGGATGGTGGTGTGGGTTCGGGCGTGGGGAAAACGCAGACAATTCCAATGAATATACAAATCTCAAACCCTCTAAGGTGCCAGATACACACACACACACACACACACACACACACACACACACACACACACACACACACACACACACACACACACACACACACACACAAAACGTAGCTGGTCCTGGTGGTCAGGCTGGCCCGTGGTGTGGACGCAACAGTCCCTGGATTGGCGTCGGACGAGCAGGCGTTGCGCTCGTCAGGGGCAGGAGACACCGTGGTGCTGTCGACCTCCTGGTCCTGGCCCAAGTCCGCTCACAGCCGCCAGGGAACCAGTTCTGGCACCAAGTTGCGAGCAGGAGAGGGAGGCAGGTCCGCCCGCCGTTCGACCCCGTACTCCGAGCCAGCAGAACCCCAGAGCCAACCGAGCTGAGGCACGAAGCACAGCACGGCCTCGAGACACGATCAAAACCAGGATCGAATCAGCCCAACAGCACAGCACGCTCCCAACACAACAGCCTCCACCAGAACGGTTTTTCTGTACCGATCTTCTTCCTCTTCCTTTTCGACCCCGAACAGAACCTTTTTATCCTCCCATCCTCGTCACTTCCAATCGAGCCGTTTTATTGGCCTGCGCCGTCGCCTTCCGCCAATCGTGATCACGGGGCGGAGCCATCCGCAGCACTGTCCTGTGACGTCACGGCAAGCCTCCAGGGACTACTAAAAGGGGTTTACGCAGACACACTTACCCTATCCCGTATCCCTATCTAATTACGTGACAATTATCATTTCCCCCTTGAAGAAATGGACATTTACTAGACAACTTATCACCACTGAATTGCTACTTATTACATCGAGATCCTGGTACACTCGAACAGCATGGCATACCTACTTAAACATCCTAATTACCCTTTGAATGCATACCCCCCCCCCCTCAAACGTAACAGTATCATTGGAATGGAAAAGCGAAGGAAAGGTAGAGTGACCAAAGTTGATGGAGATACATTTAAGTAAGGACCAGAAAGATCGATTAGTGGAAGACGAGAGGTTGTCACATTTCTTTTGGATAAAGGAATCCTTCGCCTCATCATGAACGTGTTTGCAATGATTTGTGGCAGGTATGAAAGTTGAATGCGAGTCGGAGGAAGAAAAGTATTTCCATGTCCGATGTGTCACGTCCCTTGCAAGAATGGCCGCAGAGCAGGAATTATTGAACCAAGAATTGGTATGAGTGATAGACATTGAAAGAGAAGGGGATATAAACCTCCATTCGTGCATCAATAACTTTTGCTATATTTTCAGCAGAAATAGAGACGTTGCCCGATGAAAGGCAGTAATCTTCACAGGGTAAGTCAGAAAAGAAGTTTTGTCAGCACTAATGAAATACCAATACTGGTGTTTAGTCAGAGCAGTCGGAGGAGCAATCGTGGTAACTAAAGTGTTGTTTACAAGATTGTGGTCAGAAGAACCAATTGGAAGTGAAATCGTGGGGCTGTAACTTATATCATCTGCAAGACAAGGACATGAAGAGACATGAGTGCACATATACATGAATTGCAAGGACATTCTTAAGCAATGAACAGATCAACACAGGATTTGGGGTTTGAAGCTGCAGGTTCTCAGGATTATGAGAAATGTGCGCAGATCGTGAGGAAACGCAGTCCGACTCGCTGTCCCTCATTCATTCGTGCATTTCTCAGTGTAATTTCATTAATTTGTTGTTTAGAAAATGCACGTTTTCACTCTTGACGAAAGAGGAAAGAGCATGAAATCAAATGAGCAATAAAGCAAAAAATATGAATGAAGAGATGTGAAAAAGGTTGTAGTTGGGAAGATCCAAATTCGAAAATGAAGGTACCATTCACCAACTCTTATATAGTCACCCAATTGCATGGCTCAGATCTAACGTTTGGACCACTTAGGGGTCTTCATCCGGCATTGTGCAGGCATCCTATGCCTGGTGTTCAGAACCTTCCAAGGAGCGGAGTGTCATGATTGCAAAATGCAGTTGTTGAGGCCTAACGTCATTTTCATTGCTCGGTCTTCCAATCACCATATTTGCGGTCACGTGAACCCCTCCACCTTTGGAGGACACTTGACAACAAGCACACAATGCCTGCACAGTCCTGGATGAAGACCACTCAGTTGTTGGTGCTCGCTGGTGCATTCACGCTGAACAAAGAGTTCACGCACATTTCTATCCATCTATATTGGGCCTTGTAATTGAAGAAAGATGAAGAGTTCAATTATACTCTTGAAAAGGTCCTGCACAGCATAAATCATCGTCAAAGCGAGAGAAAATCTATTTTCCTCTCCTGATATAGCTCGTGATGATCATTTTCCATCATGAAATGAAACCCCTGCACATATGGAAACACGGCAATTTTTTTTTTGGTTCACCATCTCGAGACCCAAACATAGTTTGCCTCTCAACAACCTTGTGTGGTGGTCAATAAGGCTAATGGTGGATGATTGAGGAAATCTGGACGGACATGAAAACAACCATGGAAAATCAAGAAAATTCAACATCGCGGGGAAGATGTTTAACATGGTGCGGCAAGCAACATGGAAAAAAAAGCACAGAACTCGCCATATTGCTCGGGTTCACCATGCACCATGAGCATAACTAATCACAAATTTTTTGCAGTTTTGTAAGATTCCTTCAGTCATAATGATCCCCATCTTAAGAGTAATCAAAAACCCACCAAATCGAGTGAGGTGGGACAAGATTCACCTGTTGGGACAGGTGACACCAGGTGCCCCCTGAAGATACCCTGACCTGCAGTGTATGTATATATATATATATATATATATATATATATATATATATATATATATATATATATATATATATTATATATATTATTGCAGGGGTGGGGGAACATTGCCCCACCTTACACTACTTGGTTCTTGGATTGTATGTTACCTGCAGCAATAATAAAGTAAGACATTGATTTTATGGTGTTCCCATTACATCAGTTTGACCATGGAATGAATCGCAAAGCTTGTAATCAAATCTCACCTCTCACTCCCTTTGTGTCTTTATTAAGCAGGCGTGTCACGTGGTGTGGGTTTTATTCGCTTTGACAAACGGATCGAAGCGGAAGAAGCCATCAAAGGTCTCAATGGGCAAAAACCACCGGGTGCTGCCGAGCCTGTGACGGTGAAATTTGCCAACAATCCGAGCCAGAAGACAAGCCAAGCTTTACTGGCACAGCTCTATCAATCCCCCATCCGGCGCTACCCCGGCCCACTACACCACCAGGCACAGAGGTTTCGGTGTGTATGTGTGCAATGCATGACATGTTAGAGTTCGTTTTATATCATTTCATGTATATTATGTAATCCACCATTATGTTTTTCCAATTAAATTCTGCAAATTACCCCCTTGCAACCCCCATAACCCTTCACACTCCACTACAATCTCAGCTCGTTACTAACTTTTCTGGAACAATCACAACTAATGAATATAATTTATTTCATTTTTCTTAAACTGATTCCTCTGATGAAAAATTCACATTCATCATGGATGCTTTAACATGTTAGATATTCTAAACACCTTCTGATTTAACATGATGATTGCTGACGCTTTGGTGGTAACTCATTTTGGATGTGTTTTGTAGCATATCTTATGAGCTTGCGTGCAGTCCGATTCTATATCTGACTGTATCTCGCAGCTACGGGGGTGAGTTGAAAAGTTTCCCCTCCCACTCCCCCCCACCCCTCATCTTAGAGCCAGGTTAGTGAATTGTACCTTCACAACCTGCTCAGATCTAATATTTGGATCACCTTCATCTGGCATTCATTGCTATGCCCCCAAGATGTCCTTTTCTCTGTAGTACACCTTTCTCTGTAATGTCCGACCAATTTCACGTTCTCTCCAGTGCTGGGTGTCTCCTGATTCCACTGGAACAGGGAACAGAAGCAACGTTTTTTTGCTCTTAAATTTTTGCAAACGGGGTAAAAACTTTTTGACTCTTCCTCGTATACATGAGCATGCACAATCCATGTACAATATATAGCAAAAAAATGAAAAGTTTGCATACTAGTCATGGCTATTTTATTCTGCAATTTAAAACCAAGAGCAAAGAATAAAAAAAATGAAATAAGGATTTTGAGTGAAGATTACAAGTGAAACCATAGTCTCCCGCTGCAGTACAGTCATAGGTGACGATTCCTGAGAAATAACCTTTCAGATTTATTCCTGTCTGTTCAACATCGCTTGTAATCATTAATCCTTTGGAGGACTTTAAGTATTTTATGGAACTAGGGGACCTGTTGGTCCGTTGTAAGAAATTTTCATTGGTCTTCATGGCCTTGGGCGTTTTTGTTCGTCTGAACAAAAACAATAGGTTTCCCAGCCTGGAAGCCTTGGAACCCAAACAATAATGAGAGGTCTTTTGGGGTCTTGGTGGTCTTAAGAGTCTTGGGGGTTTTAAAGGGTATTCAGTGGTCGAAGGGGCCTCAACAGTCCAGAGAATCAAAATTGGTACATTCCAATAGTACGTAATTAATAGACACAAAAAGCATGCCCCTCTCCCTCAAACACACACACACACACACACACACACACACACACACACACACACACACACACACACACACACACAGACACACAGACACACACACAGACACACAGACACACACACAGACACACAGACACACACACACACACGCACACACACACACACACACACAACTCATCCACTCATAATAGATAATTTGGCTAATTATTTACAGCATAAAATCAATCTGCACCTTCATTAGATTGTTCCACAGGCCTTTTGAACCAGTTTGATTGTTAATTTTACAGAACCAGTTTGATTGTAATTTTTACAGAACCAGTTTGATTGTAATTTTTACATAATCAGTTTGATTGTTAATTTTACAGAACCAGTTTGATTGTTATTTTTACAGAACCAGTTTGATTGTTATTTTTACAGAACCAGTTTGATTGTTATTTTTACAGAACCAGTTTGATTGTTATTTTTACAGAACCAGTTTGATTGTTATTTTTACAGAACCAGTTTGATTGTTATTTTTACAGAACCAGTTTGATTGTTATTTTTACAGAACCAGTTTGAATGTTATTTTTACAGAACCAGTTTGATTGTTATTTTTACAGAACCAGTTTGATTGTTATTTTTACAGAACCAGTTTGATTGTTATTTTACAGAACCAGTTTGATTGTTATTTTTACAGAACCAGTTTGATTGTTATTTTTACATAATCAATTTGATTGTTATTTTTACATAATCAGTTTGATTGTTATTTTTACATAATCAGTTTGATTGTTATTTTTACAGAATCAGTTTGATTGTTATTTTTACAGAACCAGTTTGATTGTTATTTTTACAGAATCAGTTTGATTGTTATTTTTACAGAACCAGTTTGATTGTTATTTTTACAGAACCAGTTTGATTGTTATTTTTACAGAATCAGTTTGATTGTTATTTTTGCAGAACCAGTTTGATTGTTATTTTTACAGAATCAGTTTGATTGTTATTTTTGCAGAACCAGTTTGATTGTTATTTTTACAGAACCAGTTTGATTGTTATTTTTACAGAATCAGTTTGATTGTTATTTTTACAGAACCAGTTTGATTGTTATTTTTACAGAACCAGTTTGATTGTTATTTTTACAGAACCAGTTTGATTGTTATTTTTACAGAATCAGTTTGATTGTTATTTTTACAGAATCAGTTTGATTGTTATTTTAACAGAATCAGTTTGATTGTTATTTTTACAGAACCAGTTTGATTGTTATTTTTACAGAATCAGTTTGATTGTTATTTTTACAGAATCAGTTTGATTGTTATTTTTACAGAACCAGTTTGATTGTTATTTTTACAGAATCAGTTTGATTCTATGACCAAACCTCCATCATAAAGTAATTCAAAGCTTATTCAAAAGTAAGGACAAATCGACACAACACAAAAGTAATGAAGATAATAGCTGGGATTCTGTTCTTTGGATATGCAGCACCTGTCTGCTGGTTGTGTCTTTGATGCAATGCTCCTGTTGGTTAGAGCACAATTTTTAAATTTATTTTGGGTGATAAACTTGACTAATCTTCAGCAAAAATACTGTGGGCAAAAAAATATATCTTCAGCAAAAACACTAATTGCAGAATGCTAACAAACGAGACACCCAGCTTGAGGTGCATTTGAGGGATGGCACACTTTGCATTGTGATGTCCATCCAAATACAAATCTGACAGTTTATAGTTGGGTCGGGTGGTAATGGAACCCAGACAAGACAGCTAAAAGGCCGGCACACCACTCAGCCCAGAAATGGGATAATAAAATCTGCTATTTCTCATCACACTCACCAGATGGCAAGCACTCAAACCTCACGGCTATAGACAGGCCACGGCTCATCCAATTGTTTCACTCTCCGTAAATATCAAACAAGGATTTTACATCACAACCACATTAATTGGAACAACAATCGCATCGCTGATTGGCGTTCTGAGCCCATCTGACAATGGCAGGTGCATCATTGACCTACGACTCTATTTACATTTATTATTTTCATTGTATATGATTTTTCTTCTCTCATACACAGTTCGTTATTGACAATTTCACTCACAGAAACCGTATAGCTTAAATGTGAGCACGTTCCATTTCACACAGAGTAATTGGTATTGCCTACACAAAGCGACGCAAAGTATACAGCATACCTGCCAGGTGAAAATTATGGGATTGCTCCATTATGTACCTGTTGCACTTTGTGGCTCCTCCTTCACAGGAATGCAGTCATCAACTCCAACATGTCTTTCCAGCGCAAGCACTCCGGATACGTCTGACTTGTCAAAAGCCAATGCAATCAGTTATGATAGACATGCAGCCAATTCCAAATAACGTGATCCTTATAAAAGAATGATAATGTTAGTAATCATCTCATACAAAATGAGCTCCTTTCATTCTGTCATACTCTTCCTCCATCTCCCTCCTCTCTTTCTATTAAATTATTAGTCTCTCCAGAAATTGCAACTTTTCGCTTTTGCATAACAGCACAACGTCAACATACAGGATATGTATCTGATTCATGGTGAAATTTTCCACACATGTTCAGGACAAGAACATTAAGAGACATGAGTGCACTTTTACATTAATTACAAGGACATTCATAGGCAACGAACAGATCAACACCTCAGAAGAAATCAATACATCTGGTCCAGTAGGACTAATATATATATATATATATATATATATATATATATATATATATATATATATATATATATATATATATATATATATATATATATATATATATATATACTGTTATTATCACTCCTGAGAAAGTTGAGAAAGTCATCCAAGTGATGGACATTTCAAAAAGCCACTGGACCAGATTGTATCCCTGCAATTGTCCTGAAGATGTGCTTGCTAGAAGTTGGCTTCAGGTGTACCTGCATTTAAAGGCTCTGGGGAGAAATCTGATCCATCCAACTATAGTCCAATCAGCCTTCTTCCCATCATGAGCAAAGTATTTGAATGTCTTATCAACCAGCAGCTCATGAGTTTCCTGGAAGACCAAAGTCTCCCAACTGAAGTTGAGTATGGATTCCATCATTTCTAGAACCTCTCTCTCAGTTTGATGATGTGGCCTCTCTGTGTTTCTTCTACAGGAACAATAATTGGAAGCTGCTCAAAGGGCCTTTCACGACTTGTCTCGCCTTTACACACTTTCAAGCGTTTGATACATTTGCCAACCTCCACACATGCCCACACTGTCTGTGTTTCTCAGGTCAACACAGTATGGTATTCCTTCAGTTTTTCTTATCACGCAAAGCCAAACTCTGGAATTCCCGATCCGCATTTCCCAGGAACATCCAACCTTTTCCCAGTTGAAGAGAGATGTGAATAGGTATCTCCTTTCCCACAATTTATTTTTGTAGCCCCCACCTTTCAGTGTCAAGCCAGAATATATAGGTGACTTGCTACACTGTCAGGTCAAGCCAGATTCGAGCTGTGACTTGATACAGGTACCATGTAAACCTGTAATAACCTGTTTCATGGTCAGGTTGTCAGCAACTAAACCGCCCCCCCCCCACCAGGTTTTCTGATGAGGAGGATGTATGGATATGGACACCCAGCAGGATTAAAAAACATCCTGCTTAGTGCCCAACTGTGTCTGCGGACATCCTCCTGCAGTTGAGTTACTTTTTTTAGGAGGATGGTTGCAGGATTTGCACTCCAGTCACAGAAAAACACTTAATTCCACAAAACCCACAAATGTAAGGAAATCTGAAAACCCACTCCGTGGGAGTACCTCCTATGCTGCTGCCCTTCGCAGGGCAGCTCACCGGATGACAGGATTCTGGCAAAGCCTTGGGGACCCCATTCCTTGATGATTGGAGGAAAACCACAGGGTAAACCTCCAGCGTTAGATTGCGGGAGAATGTGGCAGAGTGGTGCTGGGGTGTTGTCCACGAGACGGCGGTCTCCTTGGGTTAACCTGAGGCGGTCCCATCGGGTGGGTGCCTGGAATGTCCCATCTCAAAGAGAGGATGATCACCTGTCTCTGTTATCATCTGAGCTCAAGCATTTGAACATTGGTATTGCACACTCTCTGAGATTCGGAGACCGAATTGCCGAGAGATCATAGTGGGTGGTTACACCTACTATTAGTCTGGTCACCCTGATGGTTACCATACTCAAGGAGTTGCTGTATCTGTGACCAATAAGCTGTCTAATGATAATTGAGGGAACACCGGTCAACAACTGTATTATGAAACTAAGGATTCATAACTCCTTGGATGGCATTTCCCTGGTCTCTGTAGATGCTCTGAGACGAGTGATCTCACCGTGAAGGATGCATTCTATGCCACACTCGAGTCTGTGGTTGATCAGTGCCCCAGGAGAGTTCCTCTTCCCAGCTTGGTAAATTTCAGTGCATCGACTGGAACTGATAGGGATGGTTATGAGACGTGTGTTGGTCCCCATGGGTCAGGATCTGTGAACCAGAACAGCACTAAGTTATTTGACTTTGCAAGAATTGATGGATTCGGGTGGCCGGTTCATGGTTTCAGCGCCCACAGGCTTATCGCTGGACTTGGTATTCCAACGCTGGTGGTGTGGCAAAGGAGATTGACCATGTGCTTGTTGATGGTCACTGGAGGATGATCCAGAACTGCAAGGTTCACCGGAGTGCTCAGTTCCTCAATACCAACTACAGGCTTGTTGTAGCAACTCTGAAGTAGCAGCTAACATCCGGGAGAATGGTGCCATCCCAGCCGAGGCTGGATGTTGGCAAGCTCAAGGATGAGAGGGTAGCTGAAGAGTTTGCGAACAAGCTGAGTGGGGATTTGGGGGGTCTGGGCGATTTGGGAAATCATGAAGAGTTGTGGAGTGCTATTCAAGACCACCATCCTTGATGTTGCCGGTGGATGTCTTGGAACTCACCGAAGGGAGAAGAAGAATTTTGTCTCTCAAGGGACACTGGATACCATTGACCAGAGTCACTGGGCCAGGCTTAATGGCAGAGCTGAGCTGTTCGGGGAGCTGAGGTGTAAAACTGTACGTGTGCTAAGGATGGAGAAGGAGGCCTATGTGCATGGAATCTATGAGGGGGAAGAGCATCACCTGTGGTCAAGTGGTTCTCATCCTGCTCACAGGGGACTTCACGCATTGCGTTCCTCCAAGCCCATTTGGTGGTCTACTGCAGTTGGAGTGGAGGCTGGTGGGCTTTTGACAGAAGAGTCTGAAGTGAAGGCCCATTGGATCGGTTACTTTGAGCGGTTGCACCAGGCTGATCCACCAGCTGTCGAGTTGGACATCATGTGTGTTGCTTTCTCTATTACTGACCTTCCAATCAACAGTTATCCACCTTTGTTTGTCGAAACACAGGCTGCGGTGAACTGGTTTAATGGGGGTAAAGCTCCTGGGATCTGTGGCATCCATTGCTGAACTTCTGAAAGGTGGTGAAAATGCTGCACTTATGTTGATGGATGCAGTTCTGTGCTCTGCCTGGAACACAGGCATCATCTCAACTGACTGGAGGTGGGGCCTTGTTGTCCCTCTATCGAAAGGGAAGGGTGATTGCCAAGACTGCAACAACTACCAAGGGGTGATGCTGCTCTCAGTAACGAAGGGTGACGAGGTGACGGTGACTCGGCCGTCTACCGATGGGTGACGAGGGATGCTCTCGGTGCCGGGCAAGGTCTTTGCTCGGATAATTATTTATAGGATTCACCACTATCTGCCTCAGCACCATCATCCAGTGCAGCCAGGCTTTACACCAAAGAGTTCAACGATTGACGGTATCTTTTCTCTTCGGATTCTAACCGAAAACAGACGAGAGTTTCAGCAGGGTCTGCTTACAGCCTATGTTGATCTCTGCAAAGCGTTTCATTCATTGAATCAGGATTCCCTCTGGAGTGGTCAGTTCCTCAATACCAACTTTGTCTTTGTGGAGTGCCACCAAAACTGATGGCTGAATCTGATCTCTGAACTACACTCTGGTACTGAGAGTGCTGTGAGATGTGGTGATACCATCTCTGACTTATTTCCAATTGTTATTGGAGTTCATCAGGGGTGTGCACTAGTCCCCACTCTTTTCAGCGCTTGTATGGACTGGATTCTGGGGAGGATGTTGGAGAGATCAAGCTGCAGTGCATCGTTTGGGAATGTCAAGATCGCTGACCTTGATTTCGCTGATGATGCAGTAAGCTTTGCAGAGACTCTGGATATCCTTTTGGTGGCCCTCGAGGTGCTTAATGAGGAATCAGAGCCGCTGATATTATGGGTTTCCTGGGTCAAATAATAGATCCAGGTTTTCAATGACATCTTGGATGCTGATATCTTGTCTGTACCTGTTTGTGGTGAGGATGTTGAGGTAACGGAGAATTTCACTTACCTTGGCAGTGACATTCACGTCTCTACTGGCCGTGAGCCAGAGGTCAAGAGACGTCTGAGTCTGACCTGGGGAGTCGTGGATTCACTGGATCATGGGGTGTGGCGCTGCCGGTACCTGTGCAGTCAGACGAAAGTCCAAGTCTTCAGGTCCTTGGTGCTTCCAGTCTTGCTCTACGGATGTGAGACTTGGACTCTGACCTGGGATCTGAGACAGAGACTCAATTCCTTTGGTACCAGGTCACTTTGGAGAATCCTTGGCTATCGCTGGTCAGACATTTAGAATGTAAGAGCATGGTCACACAACACGAGGAGGGCAATAGTAAACTACCCAGTATAACACTTGCCAATAAACTGCTTCAGCAGCACTCATGCTCTGTAAAGAGTGTAGCACATCAAAATACTATTTTAATATAATATATATATAATTTATTTTCAGGTGGGGGTTATTTTTTGCTCGTGATATTTGTTAGCCACCTCGTGGTCTTTCATGTGGAAATTCAAACTAAATTATTTGTTGCGCTCAATGATCATCAAAGACAGGCCTCGAAGGTACAATCCACGTTCGCATCATTTGCGGCACGAGCTGCAGTGCTCCAGCTCTCATATTTCATCACACGCCCTTTGAGAAACATTCCTTATTTGTTTTCTCGCGTTAAATAAGTGAGCAACTCTCCACAAAGAACTGCCACAGTTGGCCCTTTACAACCATACCTAATTCGGTAGTTTAATGGTGGCCATTAAGTTAGAGCAATCCCTTGCACATTCGCAGCCTTTCCGGAACAAACACACCTCTTCTCTCTCAAGTGGTAGTTTGCAGATTTTAGATTAATTAACAGAATGCTCAGAATGCAAATTTTTATCACGAAAGCGAATAGATATGGGGTGGAGAATGCTCGTTTTATTTTCTGTTAACCGATCCTTCTGTGAATTAAGGAGTTCAAATG
>NC_140966.1:68215055-68220055 GCF_056783735.1 Eptatretus burgeri
ACTGTAGTTCCTTGGCTGAGATGGGATGGGAAGATATGCCTCTGCACCAGAACACAAGGTGCATAGAGCTGTAAACTCTCAATCACAAAAGTGGATGGAAAAACTGGAAACTGGAAAGATATAGGATTGAGGAGGATTCATGGGAGTACAGTAGACGATGAGTCTGGATGAGGGATGACCTGAGATGGTGGTGAACAGGTGGCTTGAAGCTCTGGAGGTAAGGATGAGATTGAAGAAACTGAGGAAGTTGGGTCCACAGGTGGGAAAAAATGGGAGCGAATGAGTGGCAGAGCATAGAAAGAGCAGAGGGTGTAAGACCAGAAAAGAGGCAGAAGAAGACAGAGAGACCACCGAACTGTATGCATTGTGAAAAAGCCCAGCCCCACAGAGATATCTTCATTGTGGGAGATACCAGGTCAGGTCAGGTCAGGTATGGGAGCATGTGCCAGAACAGCGCGTCGCTGCGTCCACTTTCCGCCGGTACTCCAGGGGCCTCCGTCTGGCCTTCCCCCAGGCCAATGCCAGGCCCATCCCCATCTCCTTGAGATGCTGGTCAACCTGCTGCAACCACGAGGCACGTGGTCGGCCCATTGGCCTCCTCCACTCATGAGACTCCCTCGCTGAGAGAATCTGGTGAGCAGGAGCAGCATCAGGAAAACGAGCCACATGTCCATACAGCCGCAACTGACGCTCTGGGACCATGCAGGTAGCAAATCTCATCCGAGTCTCTCTCAGCAACCACTCATTTGACACAAAATCTGACCAGCGATAGCCAAGGATTCTCCGAAGAGACCTGGTACCAAAGGAGTTAAGTCTCCGTCTCAGACCCTTGTCAGAGTCCAAGTCTTGCATCCATAGAGCAAGACTGGAAGCACCAAGGACCTGAAGACTCGGACTTTCGTCCTCCCGCACAGGTACCGGCAGTATCACACCCCATGATCCAGTGAATCCATGACTCCCCAGGCCCGACCCAGACGTCTATTGACCTCTGACTCGCAGCCAGCAGAGACATGAATATCACTGCCAAGGTAAGTGAATCTCTCCATGACCTCAACATCCTCACAACAAACAGACACAGACAGGACAGCAGCATCAAATATGTCATTGAAAGCCTGGATCTTAGTTTTGACCCAAGAAACCCGTAATCCCAGTGGCTCCGACTCCTCACAGCACCTTGAGGGCCCCCAAAAGGATATCTAAAGTCTCCGCAAAGATGACTGCGTCATCTGCGAAATCAATGTCCGAGATCTTGACATTCCCAAACGATGCACCGCAGCTTCATCTTTCCAACATCCTCCCAAAAATCCAATCCATACAAGTGCTGAAAAATGTGGGGGGCAGTACACACCCCTGACGAACTCCAGTAACAACTGGAAATGTCAGAGATGGTACCACCACACTTCACAGCACTCTCAGTGTCAGAGTAGAGTTCAGACATCAAATCGATCAGTTTTGGTGGCACCCCACAAAGACCAAGAATCATCCAGAGGGCATCCCGATTCACTGAATCGAACGCTTTACAGAGATCAACATAGGCTGCAATCAGCCCCTGCCGCAACTCTCATCTGCGTTCGATGAGGACACGAAGAGCAAGGACACCGTCAATCGTTGACCTCTTTGGTGTAAAGCCTGACTGCTCTAGATGCTGGTGCTCAAGCAGATGGTGGCGAACCCTATCAAGAATTATCCGAGCAAAGACCTTGCCCGGCACTGAGAGCAGCGTCACCCCTCGGTAGTTGTTGCAGTCTTGGCGATCACCCTTCCCTTTCCAGAGAGGGACAACAAGGCCCCTCTTCCAATCAGTTGGGCTGATGCCTGTGTTCCAGGCAGCGCACAGAACTGCATGCAACGACACGAGTGCAGCATTTCCACCAGCCTTGAGAAGTTCAGCATGGATGCCACAGATCCCTGGAGCTTTACCCTGTTTCAACCGGTTCACCACAGTCCGTGTTTCCACAAGCGAAGGTGGACCACAGTTGATTGGAGGGTCAGCAACAGGGATTGTAACACCCTTGATGTCCAACTCGACAGCTGGTGGATCAGCCTGGTACAACCGCTCAAAGTAACCGGCCCAGCGGGCCTTCACTTCAGACTCCTCTGTCAAGAGCCTACCACCCTCTGCTCTAACTGCAGTGTTCCGAGGGATGGGCTTGGATGAACGCAATGCGCTAATTCCCCTGTAAGCGGGACGATAATCACCTGTCCACAGGTGATGCTCTACCCCCTCACAGATTCCTCCCACATAGGCCTCCTTGTCCACCCTCAGTGCACGTACAGTTTTACGCCTCAGCTCCTTGAACAGCTCAGCTCTGCTATTAAGCCTGGCCCCGCCACTCTTGTCAATGGTGTCCAGTGTCCCTTGAGAGAGAAAATTCTTCTTTGCCCTGCGGTGAGTTCCAAGACATCCACCGGCAACATCAAGGACGGTGGTCTTGAAGGCACTCCACAACTCTTCAGGACCCCCCAAAGCACCCAGACCCCCCCAAGTGTCCACTCAGCCTGTTCGCAAACTCCTCAGCTACTCTCTCATCCCTGAGCTTGCCAACATCCAGCCTAGGCTGGGATTGTACCATTCTCCAGGATTTAAAGTGCAGCTTTAGAGTAGTTACAACAAGCCTGTGGTCAGTATTGAGGAACTGAGCACTCCGGTAGACCCTGCAGTTCTGGATCATCCTCCAGCGACCATCAACGAGGACACGGTCAATCTCCTTTCCACACCGCCAGCGTTGGAATACCAAGTCCAGCGATGAGCTTGTGGGCGCTGAAACCATGAACCAGCCACCCTAAGTCCATGACTTCTTGCAAAGTCAAGGAACTTAGTGCTATTCTGGTTCATAGTTCCTGACCCATGGGGACCAACACACACCTCATAACCATCCCTATCAGTTCCATTCGATGCATTGAAATCTCCCAAGACAAGAAGTGTATCTCGTCTGGGGCACTGATCAACCACAGACTTGAGCGTGGCGTAGAATGTGTCCTTCACGGTGAGATCACTCGCCTCAGTCAGAGCATAGACAGAGACCAGGGAAATGACACCTAAGGAGTGATGAATCCTTAGTCTCATAATACGCTCGTTGACTGGTGTTACCTCAATTATCATTGGGGTCAGCTTATTGGACACAGATACAGCAACTCCTTGGGTATGGTAACCATCAGAGCGACCAGACCAATAGTAGGTGTAACCACCCACCATTATCTCGCCGCATTCCGGTCTCCGAACCTCAGAGAGAGCTGCAATACTGATGTCCAAACGCTTGAGCTCAGATGATAACAGAGACAGGTGATCATCTTCTCTTAGGGATAGGACATTCCAGGCACCCACCCGAAGGGACCGCCTCAGGTTAACCCAAGGAGACCGCCGTCTGGTGGACGACACCTCAGCACCACTCCTACACACTCTCTCGCAATCTGACCCAGGGATGTTACCTCGTGGTTTCCCTCCTATCATCAAGGATTGGGGGTCCCGAAGGCTTTGCCCCAATCCCATCATCCGGTGAGCTGCCCTGCGAAGGGAAGCTGCGCAGGAGGTACTCCCACGGAGTGGGTTTTCAGATTTTTTTTTGCGTTTTTGTGTTTTGCGGAATGAAGGGTTTTACGGTGGCCGGAGTGCAAATCCTGCCACCAACCTCATAATATCAAGGAACCCAACTGCAGGAGGACGTCCGCAGACACAGTTGGGCACTAGATATGGATGGCCGTTGGCTCACAAGGAGCTCCTCTGCCCTTTGACAGATTTTGTTTTTAATCCTGTTGGGTGTCCATATCCAAACACCCTCCTTACCAGAAAACCTGGTGGGGGAGACGGTTTAGTTGCTGACAACTCGACCATGGAACAGGTTAGTACAGGTTTACATGGTACCTGTAGCAGGTCACAGATCGAACCGATACCCAATTAATTGAAAGTCCTTAGTTTCCAAAGCATCAAGTTGAGCAAGGTGTGATGTCGGTGTGCCAGCCCAAACGGGAGAGCAGCACTAGTTTTGGCTCCAATGTGCAGGTTAGTGTTTTCCCCACACATGACGGGCTCAGGGTGGGTTGCTCAGGTGTGGTCTCCGAATCGCTCAGGATCCAGGAAACTTTGCTCCCTTTCAGAATTGGAGCACAGTGGTACAACTCTTAGTCATCCGCCATCCGAGGCTGAATAATTTGTTGAAGATCTTCATGTAACATCATGCGGAGTCTGGCGGAAAATCCAATGCAGAATGTCGTGCTGACTGCTTTAGGATCTGGTGCAGCATCTCCATTGGCCACTTAGAGCATTGTAATTGAAGCAACCCTGCATGATGCCACTCCTCTCACTTATTGACTGGTGAGGCCAGGAAGATGCTAGGTTCAAGTCCCATTGGCAGCTGGTTTCAACATGTACATGCATCTCTGCCTTCCTCTTCAAGACCTTTGGTTCTCGTGAAGTTCTATTGCCTTTTAAAGTTGACCGGTCACAGGGATAACCAAATATCCATTGGGTGACGATTCAATGAGGGTTTTAATTGAGAACGATTAAGAGGAAATGGTGAAGATGAGTGGGGAAAAACACATTTCACTCGTTAAACCCTGACAATTACTATTTCCATGAATGCAAAACCACCTATCTAAGCACATATATTTAAGGACATAACTAATTACTCCATAATTAATTGTTCCCCTTATCTACGACCATTTTCATTAAAATGATTACAATTTGGGTCATTCGATCAAGATCCTTATTTGATCCAAGGGTGGAGTGTAACTACCTCCGCAGGAGCGGGGTGGATCTTCGACTGCATGCACATTTGCGTTCAACCCAAGGACGGCACGGTCGCAGAAGGCACCGTTATTTCATGTTTTTACATCAACTAAATTAGGAATAATGCGTTTGTATTTCGACATTGACCTTCCGTGTATAAAAACAAAAAAAATGATCTAGAGGTTTGGAAACCGAGAAGGAATAAATAATCGTAGAAGGAACAAAGTACATACATTGTGTATATTGAAAGATCCAATCACGTCTCTCACCAGTG
>NC_140966.1:68225055-68235055 GCF_056783735.1 Eptatretus burgeri
AATGATGCGCCCGGTTGATGTCATCAGTCCCCCACTCCCACCCCCCCTTCCGCCCCCTCGGAGGGAACACATGGGTTCGTGCGGGTGCCGAGATCCCCGTGGAAATGTCTGCTCTAGTGCCATGATATACCCAGTGCAGTCCCCTGTCTCTCTTGCCCAGGTTTTCGCCGCTCACCATTGACAGCGTGACGAGCCTGGCGGGCGTGACCATCCCCGGCCACACGGGTACGGGCTGGTGCATCTTCGTGTACAACCTCTCCCCAGAGGCCGATGAGGGGATCCTCTGGCAGATGTTTGGCCCTTTTGGCGCCGTCACCAACGTCAAAGTCATCCGCGACTTTGCCACCAATAAATGCAAGGGCTTTGGCTTTGTGACCATGACGAACTACGACGAAGCGGCCATGGCCATCGCAAGCCTAAACGGCTATCGTTTGGGTGACCGCGTGCTCCAGGTGTCGTTCAAAACCAACAAGAACCACAAAGCGTAATGCCTCCGACGTGGTCCGGGACGTCGTTTGAGGGAATCTTGTCCCTTGTGTCCCATTGCTTGAGCTCAGGCTAGGGGAGAAAAAAATATATATAAATGAAACATAGGTTCTGGTTATTGGTGGTCAGGGTGAGTGGGGGTGAGGGGAGAGGGAGGGTGTTGGGTTGGCATATTTTTGGTGGGGGCTGCTTTTCATAACGGTTTGCCTGTGCACCTACCGACTGCAAACCGCGGCAAGATTTCTCATTAGGTTTCTATACAATGCAGCCTTTGTAAACTATAGTCTTCTGCTATATTGCTACCAAGATAATTTAGGATTATAACTCAAGAAGAGGGATGAAAAAAGAAGAAGAACCAAAATCAAAGGTTTATCTTAAATTTTCTATGGCTACCTATAACAATATACCTTTGATGCACCGAAAACATTTTCCTAGCTTTTTGCCATTGTTGAGCGAGCGGCCTGAGGTAGCGCTGGCTGTTGTAGAGAGAGGCCCACTTTGAATAGGCCTGGACAACATTTTTGATAACTGCAGAAGCACGATTTTTTGGCTCTATTAATCAGTGAGAGTGAGATTAAGCTTGCCTTCCTCTCATTCGTGAAATATGTTCACTTGATAGTTACTATTTATATACCTATTTATTGCTTTACTTGTTTGATTATTTATACAACAATTTACGCCCATTGTAATAGCGGCCAATTATTTAATTCCGCAAGGAGAACTTAGATCCGACCATATTTATTTCCTATTTATTTGCTATTTATTTGCCATGTATTTATTCACCATATTTTGCGGAAAGAATGACTATCGATCGATGCAGGACCGTCACTTAAAAAGTGAGGAAGTAATTTCTAAGTAAAAGAAAAAAAAATTAAAATAAGTACTTGCCAAAGAGAGCCTCTTTGACTTGGGTTTCCAAAAATCCTATATTTTTATAAGATGCTTGATGATGGAGATAAAAAACATTTTTACAAGGCCTGGATTTCAAAACGAGATGACTTTTCTGGGGGTCATTTTGAGCACGTTATAATATTGCTCGTCCGATATCCAGTGACGATTTTATACAATCCATGGGTCATCCATCCACCGTGTGTGCGGCGAATAACACGGCGTGGCACGGGGTCGGTGGCGGCTCTATATAGCTGTGTACCGGATGGGGTGGGGCATAGGGATGAGGATGCACCTGCAGCAAGGCCTCACCCAACCAGAAGCAGCCGCTCTGCCTGAGAACCTTCCGAATGTCAAATATATGACGCCCGAACCGTTAGCAACTGCAATCAAAACGGAGCGGACGTATTCCTGGGATGCAAATCGCACACATCAGCCCAGCCTTAAGAATAATGGGCAGAGACCGTTGCCTGTTGGCTGGAGGAAGCAACCATGACCTGATTGCGGGTCATGCCGGCTGTTTTAGCAACTTTGACAGCGACAGCAACGTATAGTTTCAAGGAAATGCTCACTTTGACTTGAAAACGGGGGAAAAAGAATCTATTTTGGCGTCTTGCGCATGTCATTCCGGCATCCCAGTGACATATGCCAGATTTGCAGATATCCGATCTTTAAAATAGTTTTAAAGCAGGCGAGTCAGAGCTCGAGTCGAACTAAACTATGCCCATGAGATCATCCGTACATTTTCTCAATACTGTTGTTTGTTTCATTTCCTTCACCAGTACTTGTACTGTTGACAAGTTGTATGGAACTATTATTATTATTCTTATTATTATTATATTATGATGATCAATATTGTTCACCAAAAGCATTGCAATTTTGCCCCTCTTTTTTTCAGCAGCCACGATGCTGCGACCTTATTATGTCAGACTTCCTACCAACAATGAGTTTGAGGTGCAAAAGAAGTTGGATTGATGTACAAAATGTGTCGAAACGCCACCGTCATGGCCATCATCAGGCCGATGGCTTTCGCCTTTCAAACCGACAGACTCTCTCTCTCTCTGATAGCAAACGCATCACTTATTAGAAATTTAACTTTTAGGCGAAAGTGTAATGAGTGAACCATCACTATCTTTTACCGTGCATATCTTGATGTAATGCTGTATTCGTCTTTTATTTGTGGCTTCGTTGGCGATTTTGTTGAAACTATATTTATTCTTAACACTTACTTAGTTTACTTAATATATTTATTGAAAAATACTTTTGCATTGATTAGATTTAGTTCCTGCTTGTTGAACTGTAGGCTTTGACGTTATACCGTGTTTAGGAGGAGCTAAAGGTTTTGTTTCATCTCTGAACTTTCTTTGAGTATACCACCCGGACGGATCAAGGCGAACAAATTCAGAGAAGGCATGCCTGATTTCTGTGTCCAGAACAGGTGGTGAATTTTAATGCAAAGCTGCTTCTTTAACGTTACTGCAAACAAAACTAATAAGTAAATAAAACAAACATCTCACCGAAAAAAATAATAAAAATAATTATATTATAACACTGAACAAAATGATAAAAAGTAAGCTGTCTGCGCTTGAAGGGAGTTTATTTTCTATTTTGAGACAGATGGTTTGAAGACTATTCTTGAAGTAAAAAGTGAATTTAATAAAGGAGTCCGCGGGGAATCTGCCTGGGGCACGTGCACTGTTCCGGTCTGTGGTTTGTTTTATGATGAACACACAAAAAAAAAAGTTTTAATTTTTTTTTTCCTGTGCTCTTCCTTACTTGTATCCAACACTAGAGATCGAGTATCTTGCTATGCATAACGTTAGTTCTTCGTAGTGAACTTTAGTATCGCTTTTGTCCTGTTACCGTCGAATCTTTTCTGATTAGCTATTATCAGTCTGTGTAAGGATATTTAATATAACGCTAAGTTTGAACCGGCCTTCCGCACCAACCCACTGGCTGTCTGTGAAGCTCAGAGCCATCATCGAGCATGCCCACGAAGAACCTGCCAGCCCATCGCAATAACGCTCCGATTCCACGGAAAGGGGTTCTTCTCTCAAGGAAGTGGATGCACCTACTAAGTGGTTGGAGACTTGAATGTCCTCCACGACCCGTATTCGACATGTGCCACACCTGTTATACTTATTTTGTTTGTTTATTGTTTGGTTTATTTAACTCTTCTTTTGCAAAAAAAAGCATCGTAAACGTCACTCACTGAAGAATGCTTGCCAATGGGAAGGCGTTGGAACCGGTGTTATTTATTCCTAAGCTATATTAATTACTCTTGTTCTTTAGTTATATCTATCATGGAGATGTTTATGTATTTCTGTGCTCGAACAGAGAAGTTGTAGCTATGTTTCTTCTGTTCCAAGCTGTACAGTAAGTTATTTCAGAATTTGATAGGTTCTAGGTTTATTTATTGTGCGAATCGTTGGCTGTAAATGTTTTCATAAACTCGTTGTGTTGGAAGACTTTGTACTTTTTAATGTTCAGTATGTTAATAAAGGAATTAAGACTTGCAGATCGGGTTCTTTTGTTTAGTTAGCATTTTAGAATTCTGGCTGGAAGAAGTTTAAGCACATACCAGTCATTAAGTTTTGATGTCACACTTTTGCAAGCATGGAAGAACAACATATACGTACCAGTGGGGCATGCTTGCACACTGCAAGCCATTCCTTGGGTGCATCCTTCGTGCAGACATAATAAATATAAGCTTTATATATTTGATGATGTGGATTGTGAAAAAGTTTTATATTCAAGAGCACAAGGTTACATTGTTATGCAAGCCAAATGACAAACAAAAATGTTGCACATTCATAATTAATTTAAACAATAACAAAACAATAGCAAATCATGTGACCCAAAATGCACTATAATTAAATAGGCAATACTCAAAGTGTGCTATCTTTACGACACACTTATTGATTAACAAATTTTTAATTACTATGATTTCTTAGTAATTAGAAATATTTAAAACGCATCAAAATTATGCACATCAAAGATCAGAGACATTGACGTAGGAATCACTTGTAATTGTTTCCTTTCTAATGTAGAAAGGCTGGTCTCCTTCAACTGTTTTCAAAGTCCAGTCTGCCAGCATTCTGGAAGCAGATAAATAACTCAAGTAAATCAATAATTAGTGATAAGAAAGAGCTCTTTATTGAAAAGTTTACAGCTGGTGTATTTTTTTTTTATTAAACACGGCAAAAGTTATAAAATAAGAGGCGGAAGTGGCAATTGTTACCGTTGCTGAGCAACTACTTCCAATGTCAGCTCGATTGTCTACCAGCAGTGAACAGACAGAGCCGGCAGAGATGACTTATTCATGTACATTTTCATTTGTGATGTTTTTCAGACAGTTGTGATTTTTTTTCCTGGGATATTGGCTTCGGGTTGCATCAGACTGCAAAATTCCAGTTTTCTACACCACCGAGAAGATAATAAACATTTATGTCAGTGAATAAGTGGTTTGAAAGATATTGAATATATATATAAAGTTCTTTCCAGCCAGTGATTGACTCAATGACAGATATTAGAGATCAGAACCTTCTGGGTGATGGAGAAAGCTGAAATTTTGCGCGCCGATGGACATCGAAGCCGATACACCGTGTAAAAAAAACTCAGAATTGTTCGACAACATCCAAAAATGAAAATATAAACAAAAGAAGATAAAGAAAAAAACGCAGGTGAGTGACCCGAGACAATGGAGAAGCATGGTAATTTTATGTGCTGAAGGACATCAAAGCCAGCACATATGAGGGAAAAAAAATCACAGGACCATTGGAAAGCATCCGTCAAAATGAAAATATAAATAAATGAAAATAAATAAATGAAAATAAATGTAGATGAGCGACCTGAGACAATGGGGAAGCTGGGTAATTTTTCTTGCCAAGAGACATCAAAGCCGATATACCAGGAAAAATCACAGAATCATCAGAAAGCATATTTATATGAAAATATAAATAAATGAAAAGAAAAATATATGTATATGTACGTATTTTATATATATATATATATATATATATATATATATATATATATATATATATATATATATATATATATATATATATATATATATACATACATCTATATGTATATATACATATTCATATATATATATATATATATATATATATATATATATATATACATATATATTTATATACACATATAAAACATGCATACATATATACATATACATATATATTTATATATACAAGCCGGAAGGCGGACATGGGTAGTCGATTACCCAATAGAAACTGACGCGATGGGCCCGTTTGATGGGGAATGACCTGAGGATTAAGCACAAGAAAATTCATGATTCCAGCTTCAAGGGTTAATGTTGCAGATTGTTTTTTCGTCAAAATTCCCCACATTTTGGAGGTTTTTCGGCCGTTGCGAGGCAGCGGAGGGGTCCAAAAGCAATGGTTCTTTCTCACACATAACTAGGACATACCATGAACCTTCCATACCAGTTTCATGTTTAGCTGACTCATAGTCTCTGAGATATAACAAACTTCGTTTTCTTATTGTTTTCGACCAGGGTTCATTCAAAGTCTATCTTCTCCGACAGTTTTCATAGGACCCGGCTGGAATTTTTTGATAATATGGCTGAATGTACTGCTCACAGTTGCGCGTGGCCCGATTTTTGATTTTAGAAAAAATAAATTTTTTATTATTTTTCAAAAATTTCAAAGTCCCGTTGCTAGCCAACGGTGGTGTCCATAGCAACGGTTTTCATTTGCACACAACTCGGTCATGGTATGAACCTACCAACCAAGTTTCATCGAAATCGCCATTTTAAAACTTGATAATAAGGGTAGAACAAATTTCAAATTTTCTTTTTTTTGAAAAAAAAACATTTTTCGACTGGATCGACTACCCAATATATATATATATATATATATATATATATATATATATATATATATATATATATATATATATATATATATATATATATATATACACATATATATGAGGCCCAACTAGGAGGAGTGATGTAAGCGACATTTTTAATGATATGATGATGAGAGGCTCGGATGATAGGGGAAGGGTTAAAATAGTGCTGTATGGCATTAACTCCAAAATGGCCGATGTGTCCCTTTCATCACTCCACCTCACGGCACTATATATATATATATATATATATATATATATATATATATATATATATATATATATATATATATATATATATATATATATATATATATATATATAAATATAATATATAATATATTATATATATAATATATTATATATATATATATATATATATATATATGTATGTATATATATATATATATATATATATATATATATATATATATAAAAATATATACATACATATAAAAAAAAATATATATATATATATATATACATACATATATATATATATACATACATATATATACATACATATATATATACATACATATATATACATACATATATATACATATATATATATATATATATATATACATATATATATATACATATATATATATATATATACATACATATATATATATATATATATATATATATATATACTGTATATATGTGGAAAGGCAAATGGTGGTAGATTTTGCAAAAATAATGGAAATGGCAGTGGTAAATATACTGAACAAAAATATAAATGCACCAACCTAAATATCTAAGTCAAGATTGCCATTATGGGAAAATGGTCAAACCGATGATATGATTGAGCAATGGTTCCTTTGTTTTGCTCAAGACAGATGTTCCCATTGAAATTGACCACTCTGAGTGTGTGGACTCACACGTTGAGTAATCCTTCCCATGAGCACCATGGGGCTTGACAGAGTGATGGGCAGTGAGCGTGACCAGGACACAAACACTCCCTATAGCTTGCCCTATAAAAGGCCTCCCCAAAATGTGGACTGCTGCCAAATGTCAACATGCCACAGATGTCACAAATCTTGAGGGAGCGCGCCATTGGCATGCTGAATGCTGGGACGTCAGTACGGGCCATTGCAGCACACTTCAATGTGCACCACTCCACCATTAGCCGCCTGAGAACGCGCCTCAGAGAGACTGGAAGCACCGTGAACCGCCCACATGCCCGGCGACCACGTGTGACCACCGCCGGTCAGGATCGTCACATGAGGCTGCAACATCTCCGGGATCGACTCCGACTGGCCACAAGGACTGCCGATGAGACTGTCGGGCTGCATAACAGGCGCATTTCAGCCCAGACGGTGCGTAACCGCTTGAGGGAGGCCAACCTCCGAGCCCGCCGACCACACCGGGGACTCGACCTCACTGCAGTCCGGCGTCAGACCCGACTGAACTGGGCCAATGTTCACTTGCGCTGGACCCTCGCACGATGGAGGAGAGTGCTATTCACCGATGAGTCGCGGTTCCAGCTGTATCGGGCTGATGGCGGACTCCGCGTCTGGCGTCGGGCTGGGGAGCGCTACACTGACGCCAATGTCCTTCGTCGGGTGTCACACGGTGGTGCCAGTGTTATGGTGTGGGCAGGCATATGCCATGGAGAGCGCACTCGGCTTCATTTCATTGAAGGCAACTTGAACGGGCAGCGGTACAGGGACGAGATACTCAGACCCATCGTCGTGCCGTTTGTGCGCCTTCACCATGTGACGTTTCAGCACGACAATGCTCGCCCCCATGTTGCCAGGATCTGCATGGACTTCCTCGGTGAGGAGGACATTGATGTCTTCGACTGGCCTCCATATTCTCACGACATGACGCCCATCGAGCACCTTTGGGACGTTCTTGATCGACGCGTACGACAACGTTACGCAGTCCCAGAGAACGTCCGCCAGCTCCGCGTGGCTCTCCAGGAGGAATGGGAAAACATCCCTCAGGCCACCATCGATAATCTGGTGATGTCCATGCGCCGGAGATGCACCGCTCTTCGCGACGCCAACGGTGGACACACCCGCTACTGACTGTGTGAACTCTGACAGTGACACCTCGGTTGTGTCGGCTGTTGTAGCGCAAAGACTGTCGCCAGAATTCTCAAGGAACTCTTTGAAATTTAATGCTCAATTGTCATGGATTCTATAACCAAATTGTTGTGAAGATTTAGTATTAATGAGTTCGAGGTAAAATAGTAACAATCGCTTGGTGCGTTTATATTTTTGTGCTTGGTGCGTTTATATTTTTGTTCAGTGTACGTATTTCAAGAAGGAGGAACACAGGGTGACGTACAAGAGTGGAGGAAAGTGCACATGTGGATTACATCTTAAGCAGGAGATGTAACCTGAAAGAGATTAGAGACTGTAAGGTGGTGGCAGGGGAGAGTGTAGCTCGACAGCATCCATTGGTGGTCGGTAGGATGACTTTAGAGGTGAGGTTGAGGAAGAGAGTGAGGGCTGAACCAAGGATCAGATGGTGGAAGCTGAAGGAGGAAGACTGTTGCGTGGAATTTAGGGAGGAGGTGAGACAGGAGTTGAATGGTGGTAAAGAAGGGTGGGATGATTGGGCAACTACAGCAGAAGTGGTGAGGGAGATAGCTAGGAAGGTACTTGGTGTGACATCTGGACAGAGGAAGGAAGATATGGAGACTTGGTGGTGGAACGAAGAAGTACAGGAAAGGATAAGGAAGAAGGGGTTGGTGAAAAATAAGTGGGATAGCCAGAGACATGAAGAAAGTCGGCAGGAGTACAAGGAGTGGTGGCGCAAGGCAAAGAGACAGGTGACAAAGGCTAATAAAAGGCATATGACGAGCTGTATGAGAAGTTGGATACAAAAGAAGGGGAAAGGATTTGTACTGATTGGCAAGACAGAGGGACCGAGCTGGAAAGGATGTGCTGCAGGTTAAGGTGATAAAGGTCGCAAGTGGGAATGTGCTGACGAGCGAGGAGAGTGTGTTGAGAAGCTGGATGGAGTACTTTGAGGAGCTAATGAATGAAGAAAATGAGAGAGAAGGTTGGAAGAGGTGGAGATGGTGAATCAGGAAGTGGGGTGGATCAGTAAGGATGAAGTGAGGACTGCTATGAAGAGGATGAAAAGTGGAAAGGCGGTTGGCCCAGATGACATACCAGTGGAGGCATGGAAGTGCTTAGGAGAGATGGCAGTGGGGTTGTTAACCAGATTGTTTAATAAAATCTTGGAAAGTGAGAGGATGCCGGAGGAGTGGAGATTAAGTGTACTGGTTCCGATTTTCAAGAACAAGGGTGATGTGCAGAGCTGTGGAAATTACAGAGGGATAAAGTTGTTAAGCCACACCATGAAGTTGTGGGAAAGAGTAGTAGAAGCTAGGTTGAGAGGAGAGGTGACGATTTGTGAGCAGCAATATGGGTTTATGCCAGGAAAGAGCACCACTGATGCGATGTTTGCTTTGAGAGTGTTGATGGAGAAGTATAGGGAAGGCCAGAAGGAGTTACATTGTGTGTTTGTGGATTTAGAGAAAGCTTATGATAGGGTGCCAAGAGAGGAGTTGTGGTATTGTATGAGGAAGTCGGGAGTGGTGGAGAAGTATGTGAGGATCGTGCAGGATATGTATGAGGACAGTGTGACAGCGGTGAGGTGTGCGGTAGGAATGACGGACCGGCTTAAGGTTAAAGTGGGATTGCACCAAGGATCGACTCTGAGCCCTTTCCTGTTTGCAATGGTGATGGACAGGTTGACGGAC
>NC_140966.1:68240055-68317555 GCF_056783735.1 Eptatretus burgeri
TCCAGATTATGGAGGGAGGTTGAGTGTGGGAGGGGAAAGGGGGGATGAGGGGGCATAGTGCCCTTGTCATAAAACTGGTGGATTTGTCTGAAAATTCTCCTAAAATCCAGGTGGGAAGATGCAATTGTCCGAAAATGGTGAAAAAATACGCTGTGAACCCTACAGGTATGAATGTGTTATTTGTCCTTCGTATCCGAAGAAGGCCATTCACATGAAATATGTGACTTGTCTGATCAGTTTCTTTATAGTATCGGAGCTGCTCCGCAAACAGTGCAACGTGGTGTCAACGAACCGACAAGAAGGCCAGACCACTTGCGACCCACAATCCAGTAAGGAATTTGCGATTTAAAAAAAAAATTCAGGGCACAGGCAATAACTTTCCTACTCATTCAGGAAGGATAGCGTGGTATTTTTTAAACCTCCACCATCTAATGCTAGCAGATGGGACACCCAGTTTAAGGTCCATCTGAGGGACGGTGCAAACATTGATAAATTGTCATGCATGTTCTGGAGGGATTTTGGATACAAAGGCAAAGCTTATGGAAGAGCTGGAACACAGAATGGATCAGGATGCAACAGAACAAAAGGAAGAGTAAAAAGAGTAGAGGAAACACCAATAGCAGATCCAAGGGAGAAAATAGATGGAGACGGACAACCAAGTGATGTGATAAGACTGGGTGGGGGGGGGGGGTATTGGAGGATGCAGGGGTTGGACAAGATGGATACACAGGCAAACTCTCAGGAAGGAACAAGAATGACCACACTGATAATTTTTGAACGGCCCCTGGGCGTACGCAAATTACGAGGGGACGTGGTGACCTCTCATTCACGCTTTGAGTTTACTGTAAATTTATTTTCCGTCGAACAAATATATTGTAAACAAAAGTTGATGGGGAAAAACTTTCAAAAAGAACACCTAATCTGAGCAGACGACTTTCACCAAGTGGTGATGTGCTTTTATTCATGAGTGAAGCACATTTTACTCAGTTGTGGAAAAGGTAACAAAAGGCGCACGCGGAGCACATCGTAAGTACCAAAACCGATGGAAATCGGATGATGTTTAACAAAATTACCACCGGAACGGCTTTTGGGAGGCGCATCGGTCTACCAGGTGTGCTGACGGGATTGATTAAGTCTTACTAATAACTTTTATTCGACATACGATTCGATTTTTCGGGGTTCCTCATCGTGAGTAACACTCGACCCAAACCAAGCCAATGGAGATCTGACACACAAAACCCGGGCAGTATATAATAATCAGCAGAGATCAACAGGCCTCAGGTCTTATGCCCACCATAAAACCAAGATGGTGGCCATATTATTTTGTTTGGGCGTCATGGTGGGTCGAGTCAAGCGACAAATGTGAGTGGGGTCCAACAGCTGTCTGACCAAAAATCAATGCCCAACAACTACAAGAGCAACAACAATCATGCGGAGCTCTTGCAGACCTGCGCCAAAAACTAGAAATTTGCAAAAGGTGAGGCGGGGGATTTTGTACAACGGAGGATGCCCAGTTGGAAGTTGGCTTTGGAGACCAACAAGAAAGATCATGGCTGATAGTGTGACCCAGTAATTTGAGTGAGTGAACTTCAACAAGAGGATTGTTAAGAAAGTAGTTCGGAGGATTTGCCAGATGGTCCTTTAGGAGAGAGATAGTGAGTGTGAGAGATTTGTCAGCATTGAAAGACATGTTCAAGTGTTTGACCAAGTTGTGATTTTTTTTTCAAGGACAGAAGAGAAGGAAGAGGCTGCAGCCTGCCTGTCTGAAGGATGAGGGATGTCACGGCAGACGGTGGAGTCATCAGCAAATAGATAAAGGGGATTTTTTTTCCAGGCAGTCAGAGAGATGATTTATGAAGATTAGGAATTGGACTGGGCCCAGAACACTGCCTTGGGGGTACTCCAGCTTTGACAAGGAGAGGAGATTATAGGATCCCGCTGAAAGACACACTTTGTCAACGAGACTGGAGGAAGTCAGTATCCCAAGAGTGAAGTTGAGCTTGGATGTCATAGGCGGAGAGTTTTGAGAGCAAGGCAGGATGCCAGACTGTATCAAAAACTCGAGACATATCGAGAGAGACGGCCCTGATCTCATGGGTCGTCTCTCAAGACGTATCTTGATCACAGAAGCGAAAAGAAAAACAGGAAACCCAGAAAGATATTGGCTTGGGGAGTGTTAATGGGGGTAGAATAGATCATGTTTGGAGATGGAGGATGACCTGAGATGGTGGTAAACAGCTGTCTTGAATGTTTTGAAGGAGAAAAGGAAGGATTTTACGACAACTGTGATGATGGATTCCCTAACCTTGGTTATGATTGCAAGTAAACTGATAGGTGTAGAGTTAAGGGAATCCATTTTTGCACCTTTTAATGCAAAGCTGTGATGTTGGCTGATTTCCAAGTGGATGGAAGACAATCTCGGGGAAAGGATGGAATTAAAAGGGTAGAGAGAGGATGTGCAGGAGTAGCAGAGCAGATTTTTTTAGGACACGTGAGCTGATGCTGTCTGGTCCAGGCGCAGAATCAAGGTCGAGGGATGCCACAAACTTCTTCCCCTTCTCAAGTGCAAGATACACAGAGTCCAGGAAGAGTTGGGTAGGTGGGCATAGAGAGTGAGGGGTTGGGAACACCTTTTGAAATCAAACACAGAAATGAGGCATTCGGCCTTCTCGCCAGTGAAGTTCGCTGTGGTGCCATTTTAAGTGAGGGAAAGGATGGAGGGGGAGCACACACCAGAGACAGACTTGACAAGTCACCACCAGGTTTTAGAGGAGGGAGACAAGTTTGAAAGTTCATGGAGAGGTGCCATTTTCTGGCTCTCCTGAGAGTGGACACACACTTGGTGCAGGATTTGTTGAATGATCTGAGGTTGCCTTGGGTTGGATTTACATTCTTGGAAGAGAGAGCATATTGTTTCAGGGCAACTGCTTCACCACAGGATTCGTTTTACCATGGGTGGAAGGATAGGAATGATAACTGAAGATGAGCTGGGATTAATCTGTGCATAAGGGAGAGGAGATTTCTGTGGAAGAATTCCCAGGCAGGGTTAATGTCAGGGGCGGTAGATATGGAAGACCAGTCCTAAGGTGGGATAACTGCTCAAAGACCCTGCCAGTTTGCCTGAGTGATCTGCCAGACTCAACGGCACCGAGGCTGTTCTCCCAGAATGGCCAGAGAGATGTTGACCTTCCCTGAGTATAACGAAAGAGGATGACCTTCACAAGAACATTGATGAGCTAAACCAATTGGAGTAGAGGAAGAGCAGGAGACATTTGCGTGGAAAGTTCACAGATTGAGTCAGTCCCATTGAGACAGACGAGTCCTTTGCTGAAGTGCCGTGACTGGTAAGAGAGGTACCGAGGCCCAGCCAATTGGCATGGTGACAATTGAAATCATCACATATGAGGAAGAGAGAGTTGGGATGAGTGGTTAAAAGTTGGTCAAGGTCATATGACAGAGATATGTAGATGGAGGTGTCACTGTTTGGAGGACGGTACAACACACAGACACACATCCACACATACTGTGATGAAGAAGAAGGAGAAGAAGAACAGTATTGTCAGGAGAGCGAGGCATTAAAATTATTAAGAGCTTTTAAAGGAAGAAATGTTTTATTCAGTGAATATTCAGTTTGGGGATATTGAAAAGGAGAAGGGAGAGAAAATGAAGGAGGAACTGTGCATGGCAGATTTTTGTTGTTGTTTTTTGTGGAGAAGAACAGTTTTGTTTGTTTTTGGAAACGGGTTAAGCTGAGGGATCAGAAATGACAATATTTGTGAGAAATGAAGCGAAAATGAAGCATGTGGAGTCGAAACAGAGAAAGAAGGAACAAGCCGACTAGCCGAGCCCTAGACAAGTAGGCCGGACCTAAACAGGGACACAAATTTGACAATTCAACACAAATGGGTATGGTTTGGCACGGAAAATTGGACAAAAACACAACCAGCAACACAGGAATGAAAATAAAACAGGAAAACACAACGTATCTGGTCCGGGAAACTTCGCTTTGCTTGAACTCACAAATCAGCGTCACATGTGAAGGAAACTTGAACTTGCCACAAGGTGACAGTTCATAGCTGGGGAGAGATTCAAATCCAGGTTCGACAACATAGAAGCAAGCACACATACCTCTCAGCTATCTTGACAACCCGAAAGTATGAATGTGGCAAAAATATAACAACCATGTGACTTATCTTTACCTCTCCATCATATTATTCTGTGATCTTGACCTGCTTTCTGAACCACCTTCATATTATATACCCCAATTAATCTTGTGCGGTGGGGGTTTATATAGAAAATAAAAATTGAGTAAAGGGGGAGAACAAGCTCAAATGAGCTAAGATCCTCGTCCTCTTAATGATGACGTCATAAAAACGAATATCATGCCATTGTGATGTATCAGGTTTGTGATCAATTATATCTGTGCTAATGCCCGGCTTGATTCCCGCAAACAAAATTCAAACAGCTTGCCTAGTTTCGCAGATAATGGTACAGGCGATTTCCATTAGCGGCGATATTATGACGTCAACTTTTTTTCTAGGAAGAATTTCCAAAATCGGAGATGGTTACCGCCTGCGCGTGGGCTTTCTGCATACACATGGCAAGTTTCACGAAGATCCGATGAAAACTCTGGGTTGTGAAACAAAAAATGTCAAAAAATAGGAATGACGTGATAAAAATTGATATGACATCATAGTGATGTATCATATATGCGGTAATTCACCTCTGCTAATGCCCTGTTCGATTCCCGCTAACAAAATTCAAAAAGCTTGCCTAGTTTCGGAGATAATTTTTTAGGCGATTTCCATTAGCGGAGATATTTTGACGTCATAACTTTTTTTTCTAGGAACAATTTCCAAAATCGTAGATAGTTACTGTCTGCGCAGGGAATTTTTACATATATATGCCAAGTTTCAGGAAGTTTCGATGAAAACTGGAGGCTGTGAAACAAAAAAGTTCACAAGAAGAAGATGAAGAACAACAACGTGAGTCAGACTTGGAGATCCTCCACGAGGATCCAAAAAAAATAAAAAAAAGGAAAAGAAGATGGGAGGAGAAAGTAGAAAATAAGGAAAGGAGGGAAGGAAACTGTCCTGCATGCTGTAGAATCCTTAATTTTTTTGACTGGGTAACATACGCCATCGAAAACCCACATCTATTCATTTAAGCTGCTCCACTGCAGCATGGACTGGGGTCAGAGCTTCGAAGAACTCAACCAGCGATGGACCTATCAACACCAAATGAAAATGTTTTTTTGACTGTAAAAGTAATGCTGATGGACTGAATGGAGAGGGAGATCGAGTTGCGATGAAGGATTTTATAAGACAGATATTTACACATTATATGCCTGGAACAACCTTACTTCTTGTCAACGGACACGTGATTTTGATCATTCTTTCCGGTCTCAAAATTACAGTGACCAGCTCAAGTGGATTGTTAATAAAGGTGCACAGACCACTGTTTCGAGAAGTTTCTTCCATTCATCAATGTCTCGGTTACTGCGGATCTCCATTCTCCAATGTTGTTTGTCAATCTTAGGTGAATGGCTTTGAGAGAATGGTCTTCAAGCTGAGGTGAGGATAGTTCAAAGAACAGGTTCATGAGTTTATTGTGATGGATGTATCCATATGTGTCTCTCTAAGATCAGCCTGTTGTTTCCGACAACGTAAAAAGACCACGCCGATAGTGTCGGAGAATAGTTTTTTGCATCGCTGTAGCATCTCCAATAAGTTGGTGTCTTTTTCACACCACACTGTGTTATATCCTCGACAGGTGAATACACCGAATTATTCCAGTCCACATAACCGCATGGAAGAAACACGACCCAGAAGTATGGAGGCCAGTCCTATATCCATAACCCCGATGCTTTATCAACGCATGCACACGTCTCCACAGGATGTCACAGCTCATTCACATTGATGACATCAGCTTCCTTCTTATTCCACTATTCAACATTCCTGTCTCCTATATTGGAAACCATAACATATGTATGCCTGGTGTTGGCTTAATGGTTCGGGTGGTGGGCTTGGGATCCTAGGGTCCTAAGTTCAGATCCTGCTCAGCTGTTCAATTAATACCAGGTGGGGTTGACTCAACCTGTCATCCTTCTGAGGTCGGCAAAATGAGCGTCAGGTTGCTCGGATGATTGAACCATTTGATTATCCTGTATCGGAGTGGAGACCCATCCTGGATTGTGCCTAATAGCCCAGGAGACTGTTTTGGCAGCACCGATGCCCTGTCCAGAGTATGGCCCTGATGGCTGGATGGATAACATTTGTTACCATGACAATATACTTGACATTTAGAAATGCATAGTAAACCATAACATTGTCTGGTTTTCTTCACATTCCATCGAAGAATCTTTTATCCGACAAATCCCGTCTCTGTTGAGGTCTCGATACTCTATGAGACTTTCGAGGTACCGTTGGAAGAACTCTCAAATCCGATCTTGAACCAATATTTGGGTACAGACAAGAATCTGATTTAGGGCTAGATGTAATTTCTGGCACTGAGCTATCAGACGAAAACGGTAAGGTCTGAGGAACAATTCAAGGTTGAACAGGTGAATGGGGTTCCACGACGAAGTTAGGTGGCTGTTCAGTATTTCTCGGTATGATGTCAAGAACCTCCGACATTGGTTCGTACTCAGGTAAACTTTGCTCTCGTCGGCCATGAGCATTTTTATTTCTACCTGAATCGTCAGCTATCAGATGGTCAGCATGCACATATGTACAGTTATTTCCCAGAACTAGGTGAAATTTCAGAAAATTAATTTAAAATACAAAACTAAAATCTCTTGGTTGGATAAGTGTCCACCCCCATGAGTTAGTACTTGGTGGAAGTACCTTTGAGAGCAATTACAGCAGTGATTGTGGTGGGATAGGTCTCCACCAACTTTGCACACCTTGATTGGGCAATATTTTCCCATTCTTCTGCACAAAACTGTTGAAGCTCAGTCAAGTTGTGTGGGGAACATTGATGGACAGCAATCTTCAAGTCATGCCACAGATTTTCGATTGGATTTAGGTTAGGGCTCGAACTGGGCCACACAAGGACATTTATCTTTTTGTTCCTTAGCCACTTCAGTGTAGCTTTAGCTGTGTGCTTCAGGTCATTGTCATGCTTCCATCCCAATTTCAGTTTTTTTTTTTTTTCCACAGAGGGCGGCAGGTTTTCCTTTCGGATTTTTCTGTATTTTGCTCCATCCATTTTTCCCTTCTCTCCTGACAAGTGCACCAATCCCAACTGATGAGAAACGTCCCCATAACATGATGCTGCCACCACCATGTTTCACAGTAGGGATGGTGTTCTTTGGGCGATGTGCTGTGTTGCATTTTGCAAACATAACATCTTGCATTTTGGCCAAAAAGTTCCATCCTGGTTTCATCAGACCAGAAAACCTTTTGCCAGATTGGTTCAGAATCTACGGAGTGTTTTTTTTTTTTTTTGCATTCATCAAACAGGACTCAATGTGTGCTTTTTTGAGCAATGGCTTCCTTCTTGCCACTCTACCGTACAGGCCAGACTTGTAGTGCTTGGGATATTGTTGTCATATGCACACAGTGACCAGTCTTTGCCATAAAGACCTGTAGCTCTTTCAAAGTTGTCATTAGCCTCTTGGTGGCCTCTCTGATCAGTCTCCTCCTTGCTTGGTCATCCAGTTTGGAGGGACAGTCTGATTTAGGTAGGGTCTTGGTGGTACCATACGCCTTCACCTTCTTAATGATTATCTTGACTGCGTTTTAAGAGATATTCAAGGCCTTTGAAATATTTTTATACCCTTTCCCCTGATCTGTGCCTTTCCACAACTTTATCCCAGAGGTCTTTTGAAAGCTCCTTGGTTCTCATGGTTGAGTCCTTCTTGTGAAATGCACTACCCGGCAGACAAAACCTATAGGAACAGCTGATTTTATTCTGAAATAATCAGAATCACTACAATTTAACACAGGTGGAGGGCAATTAACTTGGTTTGTGATTTTGAAGGTGATCAGCTACACCTGAGCTAATTTACAATTACTATTATAAGGGGACACTTATCCAAACAAGATATTCTAGTTTTGTATTTTTAATTAATTTTCTGAAATTTGTAGAATTTGTTTTTCACTCAGGAGTTGTGGGTTAAGGTGTGTAAATAAAGGTGGAAAAGTCTGATTTAATGCAATTTAATTCCAGGCCATAAGGCAACAAAAGGTGAAAAATTTGAAATGTGGTGTAGACTTTCTATCGGCACTGCACGTTCCGATGGTCTGTAAAATGGTGCTCGCACCATTCACCTGTGTGGTGTAGATCTTTCCCCCTGCTGCAGTCGGTTTTTCGCACCATCATCGGTTCTCATTGCTTGGCTGCCCATGTGCTGTTCATTAGGCTTGCCAGATAATTCATCCGATGAACATTTCAAACTGACATCTTCAAAAGATAAAAATTTGTTTGCGTTCTGGACATTTTTGGGTGAAGTCCACAAACAAGTCTGTCTCTGAGGACTGCCTTGAGAAATCCTCCAAACGAACAAATGGAAGCAAGCTACTTCAAACATACGACAAAGTCAGCCACAGACTCATGCTCACCTTGGCTGGCTATCCAAAATTTCTCACACTTCAATCACGATGGGTTTTGGAGTGAAATTTTCTGCCAACAGTTCCTTCAAATCATCATAAGACTGTTTTTGGAGCACCTGAACTACATAAGTTGTTTACCATTTTGAATATGTCCGCTCCCATCAAAGCCAAGAACAGTTGGTCTTTTCCCCCTCGTCGATCACATTCGCCACCATGAATGCATCGCATCTGTCCACATAGTCATCAAAGCACTCCACTTTCTCATCGAAAGCTCCAATACTTCCAAACACAGCCATATGTTTCTTCGTTTATTTGGGTTCCAAAACAATCAACAACCTCGTCGCCAATTTGTTATATCTTGGACAGGTGAATAAACTGAATTATTCCAGTCTGCACAATGGCGGAAACAAAACACAATTCAGAAGTATGGAGGCCATAACCACAATGCTTTTTTTTAATAGATGAACACCATTTACTCAAAAGTTGGCTCATTCACATTGATGACGTCAGTTTCCTTCACATTCCACTATACAACAGAATGCATGTCTCCAATATAGGGTGTAAGATAGCTTGAAACAATGGCTTTATCACTCCACAGATGGAATGAGAAGGAACGTTTGATCATTCTAGGGCGTTGGTTCGCTTTATCATTACGAATGTTTTTGGTCCTCTGATGTTGTTTTGCCAACATCTTTCAGCCTAGTTACCACATTTAACGGGTGTCCATCCAGAAAATAAGCAAAGTCAATGGCTTTCCTATTACAATAGAAGCACAACACACTTATCCTTGTGGAAGTGATGAACAATTAAGACTCACCAGGCAGATAGGAAGCCCACGTCTGATTGGAGACGGTAATAAACCTCTCGTGAGATGTTGCTGTTCTAAACGTTCGTGTCATCTGTGAAATATTTTGCTGTAGCGACATGGTCCACTGGGTCGTTAACGTGGAACATAAAGAGGACTGGTCTGGGGATTGTTCCTTGTGGTGCGCTGGAAATAACCTTGCTTCAACAACATTGGACACCATTAGTCATCGAGTGCTTTTTTTTTTTTAGTAAGAAAAGTGTTACATCGCTACAGAAGTTTCACAAAAATGCTATTTACCAAGTTTCTGGATAAGACATCCATCAGGAAGAGAAGTAAATACTTTTATGAAGTCTGAATAAGTGATGTCTATCCAGACTTTGGGCTGATTAAAATTGTTTTTCCAGTCATTAAAAGGCATTCAAGCAGTTTTGATAGACTTTAACTTCCCATCATGAAACCGTTTTGGTCACCCAGATTTCTGCAGCTGGTATGTTCTTCCTTCTGGACCTGGTAAAGAATAACTTTCATCCATCCTCTCCTGTTCCTTCTCTGCTCCCCTCCAGCTCCACTGAGCACTTTTTGTCAAAGCTCCTTTCTCTTTGTCTGTTGTTAGAGTGACGTCAATGCCACAGAATATGGCTATTCGGAAAGACCAACTGACAAGGACTGCAATCTGCCCCCCCACTCATCTCCACAGGAATGGGCTGCCATAACCACAGTATGTGATCTTGACTCCACCAGAGAATACTTCAACAAAAGCATTCATTCTATATATCTCTATATATATATCTATATCTATATCTATATCTATATCTATATCTATATCTATATCTATATCTATATCTATATCTATATCTATATCTATATCTATATCTATATCTCTCTCTCTCTCTCTCTCTCTCTCTCTCTCTCTCTCTCTCTCTCTCTCTCTCTCTCTCTCTCTCTCTCTCTCTCTCTCTCTCTCTCTCTCTCTCTCTCTCTCTCTCTCTCTCTCTCTCTCTCTCTCTCTCTCTCTCTCTCTCTCTCTCTCTCTCTCTCTCTCTCTCTCTCTCTCTCTCTCTCTCTCTCTCTCTCTCTCTCCATTTCCGTCAGCAGCAAAATTATCCATCCTCACAGTCATAACATACTGAACCCTGTGAGGAGGCAGTTCCGCACAAGCAGCTTACGAGGTGTGTTCAAAAAGTATCCGACTTTTGTTCATAAAAAATACTCGTATCCAGATACAACAAACTTACACTAATCTCCTTCAAAGTACTCCCCTTGGGCTGCCACACACTTCTCCCAACGGTTCTGCCACTGTCGGAAGCAGCGCTGGAACGCCCCCTTTGGGATGGCGCGCAGCTGGTCCGTTGCATTCCGCATGATGTCTTCTCTGGACTGAAATCTGGTCCCTTTCAGGGGCATTTTCAGCTTGGGGAAAAGCCAGAAGTCACACGGAGCCATGTCGGGAGAGTAGGGAGCCTGAAGAAGCACAGGTGTGTTGTGTTTGGCCAGGAAACTCTATCAAATGTGAAGAATGGGCGGGTGTGTTATCGTGATGGAGCTGCCAATTGACCGCTGTCCACAGGTCCGGCCGTTTGCGTCGCACAGCATCACGAAGGCGACGCAGTACCTCTTGGTAGTACTCTTTGGTGATGGTTGTGCCGTGTGGTGCGTACTCATAATGAATCACGCCACTGGAGTCAAAGAAGAAGGTCAGCATGACTTTAACATTGCTGCGGACCTTCCTTGCTTTTTTTGTCCTCGGGGATGTTGGATGCTTCCATTTTGATGACTGGAACTTGGTTTCTGGGTCGTACCCATAAACCCAGGTCTCATCGCCAGTGAACACTGTGTTGAAGAAGTTGGGATCGCTGTTAACAGTCTCCAGCATGTTCTGTGCGATCTCCAAACGGAATTGCTTCTGCTCGATCGTTAGCAGCTTTGGCACGAACTTCGCTGAGATTCTCCTTTAGCCCAAATCCTCAGTCACAATGGAATGAACGGATCCATTGCTGACGACCGCCTCGTCTGCAAGTTCTCTGATCGTGATTCGACGATCCTGCATCAGCAGGGTCCTCACTTGGTGAATGACGATCTCATTTCGGGATGTTGAGGGCCTACCAGAACGTGCTTCACTTTCCAATGATGTGCGACCATCTTTGAAGCGGTTGTACCACTCTTTTATCTGTGTGGTGCCCATTGCTTCGTTCCCGAAGGCCTGTTGAATCTTGCGGATCGTTTCCACTTAGGAATCGCCAAGCTTTACACAAAATTTGATGCAGTAGCGTTGTTCAAGTTTTTCCGCAATATTGTCAAAAACGAAAATCCGACGGCGCTCACTTACACTTCCTCACTCATTGGCGGTCTGACGGCGACTGACAGCTTCTGCAGGCGGGGAAATATTCACGCATACGAATTAGGATCGCCTACATACGTGCACCAAACCACGCCTCCCTAGCATCATTTGTTTACGCACGAAAAATTAAGGTTGGATACTTTTTGAACACACCTCGTACTTTCTCAAATTTGGAAGGTAACCCGTCAGAGGGAAACTTTCATTCATTCAATAATGCTCGCAGCAAGTGTGCGTCCATCCTGAGTAGAGCCATAAAAACTCATCTTACAAATCTCAATATCAAACTCTCCAACCAGTTTCCTTCCTCTACGTCATTGTGGCACCTTGTGAAGTCTGTTTCTGGTGTTTAGTCCCCCTCCATCCTGCCAATCACCTCAAATGGCAGTACTGCAGTCTCTGCCTGAGATAAGGCAGAATGTCAAAACTCAGTCTTAGCCTCTAATTCTCATGAAGCCAACCTACAATATTCAGTCTGTCCTCCTTTGGCCACCCCACATCTGCATGGAGGTAAAGGCCCGGTCACACCTTGACGTTTTAGCCAGCGATGGCAACGTATTAAAATGTATCTAAAACGCTGGCTTACGTTGAACTTTTGATGGTTTTTTTAAGATTCGGACGTATTCATAGCGACTTGGTCTTATGTATAACGCATTGGTAACGGACACAGAACGTTTTGTTGTGTTATAGATAACTTATACCAACGAATGCTGAACCTGTTGTCGGCCTACACAACCGATGCCCAACGATAGTCTAACTTAGGCATAGCGCGTTGCTCGCATCGCCGACGATGTCGTGACGTAGCCTATTAAAAGGCTGACGCACAACGATTCGAATCATAACTGCCGTAGAAATGGAAGTGTCAACATCGCGGTCACACCTTGGCGATCTTGCCAGCGTATGCCGACCTAAGAAAAATGTGTCGAAAACGTTGGGGCACGTCAAATACGGAATGAGTAAGTTTGGTATACGTGAGTACAACGCTAAAGTACGCTATCATACGTCGTAGTAAGTAGAGTACGTCAAGAAATTTTAAACATGTTCAAAATTTTACCACGTACTCGGCATATGACACACGTTCCGCATGCGATGGGGATAAGTTTTACACACGATATGCGGACGCTTACACACGTCCAAAAACGCTACTTATAAGCTACTCATAAGTCGAAACACGTCACGGTAATGTCTTTTTTATGCGAAACTTATTTCTAACTTATGTTTGACGTGCTGTGAACCAATTCTTTACGTAGTCCCAACACACATTGACGTATGTAGACGTATTCCAATGACGTCTTCCGGTCGACAAAAAAAAATAAATGAACGTGTTTCTAACTTACAACTGCCATATAAAGACATGTTCCCAGCGGTTTTGGGAATTGGTATATAAAAATGGTGCTCATAAAAGGGGAACCCAACAGTGTTTTCGAGTCCTTTTTGAGTCGATGTCCATGTCAGCAGTAACAGTATCAGTATTAGTATTAGTATTAGTATTAGTATTAGTATTAGTTTGTTCATGTTGGCAGTAGTAGGTGAGTGTGAGGGGGAGGGTGTGGGTTATGATGGATCGTCCTTGCGTCCGCGTGTCCACGGGTAGGAGACATCTTTTCACCATTGTTTGAAGTTCTTCGCGGCTAATTTTTTATGGGGCTTTTTCAACAATGAGCTATGGCTTGTTTTTACGATTTAGGTCTAATCATAACGGGTTGGACAAATGCACAATGAACTAATAATGTGCATAGAGCGCTTTGATTACTTATAGATACGATATACCAACGAATAATTATCGTGAAGCCGGCGTTCACAAACTATGCCCAACGATAGCCTAACTTGTCCATATCGTGCGGCAGTTTATCTTTGCCGGTGACGTGGGGTTTGCTATTCATAGGCTGCCACTCAACGATTTAAATGGCTGCATCTCCACTATTGAAAGTAGACGCTTGCGCTCAACAATTGGATTTTTTTTTAACACTCAACGACTTTTAAACGGTACCACTCAACTATTTTCATTGTTTACAATGAACGATTTAAATTGCTGTCACTCGCCTTTGTTTTTTGACGCTGGGGTTTTGAAATTTGAAGCGTTTCTTCTGAACGTGTTAAAACGCTCAAACTCGACTATTTTAAATAGACTCTGCCGATGGACAATTGGAATCATAGCCAAGCTAGACATCGAAGTGTGAACATCCTCGTCATGCCGAAGAAAACTTTGAAGAATGCTGCAAATAAGTGTCCTGGCCGTGGCCGTGGACGCTGACGCAAGGACGATCCATTATACCGACGTCTTTCAGCCTATGAGTAACTTAAAAGTAACGTCTGTCGATGTGTGGCAACGATCGCGTAACGTGCCAACAACACGGTAATCATAGGTTAGAAATAAGTTTCGGGTACGCTAAACATTACCTCGGCGTGTCTCAACTTATGATTAACTTACAAGTAGCATGTGTTGACGTCTGTCAACGATCGCAGACCGTGCATACAACTTGTGGCCAGCGTAGCGGAACGTGTGAGTCATACGCCGGCATACGTCGTGAAATTTCAAGCATGAAAAAAATTGAGGACAACCGAAAAGTACAACGTTTAAAGCCAGCGTACAACGACGTATGGCAGTGTTTTTCAGCGTGCTCTCAATGTTATCAAAACTTACCCATAACGTATTCAACGTGTGCCAGCGTTTTAGAAAAAAAATTCAAAAATCGGCATACGTTGGCTAAAACGTCAAGGTGTGACCGGGCCTTTTGGAAAAAATCACAGCCATCCACAAGTAGGGTGCAGAAACAGACCCCACAAATCAGGCATTCATGGAATCCATTATTGCTTCTGATGTCATCTTTCCTGTTTTCAAAGAGGCTGATGTCTGACCATCAGTTTGGATTTTGTCCCAGATACAACTCAAAACATGCTGCTGCTCCTCAGCAATGGTTGGGGGCCCTCAATCTCAAACAAGAAGTTACGATTGTCTCGCTGGACATATCTCAGGCATTTGACACAGTCTGGCATCCTGCTTTGCTTTCCAAGCTCTCTGCCTGCAACATCGACCACTGCCTTCATTCCTGGATTTCTGACTTTGTTCATTCACACAGTCAACGTGTTGCCATCAATGGAACCTTCTTCTCCCCTCACCTTGTGGAGGTGGGAGTTCACCAAGGCAGTGAGTGTTTTGGGCCCAGTCTTGTTCCTCAACGACATCAATGACCTCTCCGATGCTCTGGAAAACTTTCTTTTTTGGAAATGACTCTACATCATATTGTACAGTACCCCCATCCTACTGCGAGACAGACAGTAGCTGCATCTCTCTGCTGATGTGGACATTATTAGAATTCAGTCTGATAAATGGAACATGTCCTTAAATGCTGGAAAATCTGTCTTACACTATCGCTCTGGAAGGATCGTCAAACAAACCCACCTATTTCCTTGGTCATCCACTCGAAGAGGTTCAGTCTCTTGAACTTCTAGGCCTCTCCATCAACCATGACCTTCCGTGGGCCAACCAATAAATAATACCATTCCTTTTGTGCCGTAAAAGCGCATAGGGCTGCCGAGGCAGTTTCATTGGCAAGGAGTATAGTCCTGGATGGGTTGCCACTCCGACACAGTTTGCCCTGAATGGTTATTACCCCAGTACAATGGTAGTCATTTTGCCGACCTCAGAAGGATGACAGACTGTCAACCCCACCTGATGTTAATTCAATTTTTTTTTAATATCATGCTATATATCGTTTTTGGCTCCATCTCTCAATGGTAAAGAATCACTAAAAAAAAAAAAAAATCTCGTATCCGGATCCGGATTCGTATCGTCAATAAAATCGAACGATTCGGCCTTGACCCACACCCAACCTGTTCACCAAGTTTCGTCCGAATCCATCCACAACTTTTTGAGATATTCTGCTCACAGACAAACAAAATAAGTAGACAGAGACAGAAAGACAAACAGGGGTGAAAACATAACCTCCGTCCGTCCACCTTTGGCGGTGTCGGTAATGAAAATATCAGAATTAAAAAAAAAAAAAAAATTAAATTAAATTCCAGCGAATGCAAGAATATGAAAATCTAAACTGAAACAGCTTTGTCATATTGTATGAATGGAGAAGGAAAGTCAAGTGAAAAGGATATAGCAAAGCAGAATGAACAGTAAAGGGCCAGTTGGGAGACCAAGAAACAGATGTAAGCAAACGGTGTAGAATGATCTAGCGGAAGCAGGAATTACAATGGAAGAAGCACAACATCTCGCCCAAGGTAGGACAGGGCGAAGAGCTGATGAGCTGTGGTTCGGGCCTTATGCTGCATGGCAGTGGGATGAAAAAAGATAAAGATGCTGTACACAGAATTCTCGTTTACACAGCAATTAAGGTCTGTCCCCGCTGTGTTCAAGCAGCAACATTTTGCTTCTTGGCAATTCAAATGTGAATGCTTTACTTAATGAGCACAGACATGCCATTCAAAGATTGATGCAGAGCGGAAAAAGGAGGACAACATAGCAGTGAAATTTCCCTCGGACACTGTACTGTATCTCACTCCAATTTCTCTTTGTTATACATAAAGTCAAGGCTCGTGGAAGAGCTTGAACACAGAATGGAACAACATGCTACAGAACAAAAGGAACAGTAGACATAGAGGGGTGAAAACACCAACAGCAGGGGCGAAGGACAAAATAGATGGAGACGGGAAAACAAGGGATGTGTCGAGGAATGAGGGGAAGGGGAAGATGCAGGACGATGGACAAGATGGATTAATCCATCATTGATAAATTAACGTGCTAAGTGAAAAAACTGGCTACTGGAGCGATACTGAAAATGTAAAGCTAGCATGAGTTACATTAGGGTTTAGGGTTACTCAACAGTACAGCATTCAGGTGAACGTTAATGCCATCACTAAGTAACAAGGCAAACCTCAACAAAAATGCAGAACTAACCCAAACACTTAGCCTTATCCTCAACTTCACCTTAATTATAACAGTTACACTAACTCCAATGTTAACGTTATCACATCATACGAAGTAAGGTATTGTGCACTTGAGTCATTGATAGATGAATGCCTTGCACCTGCAATATCCAAGGCCGTCTTAATAAACTCCCTCTGCAGGGCATTCGCCATTTTATCACATGGTTTAAAAGCTTCCTCACAGGGCACTCCAATTGTACCGGTGTGGACGGAATCCTTCCAAGAAGTTACACAGTCACATGGTAGTCCCACAGCTCTCAGCAATCTCACCAATCCTGGTCCTCTTTAATATTAATGACTGTTTGTAACCCGAAAAAAACTAATTAATTCCTTTGCTGATGACATCAATCTCCATTTCTCTCCAACTATAAATTGCACTTATCTTCTTACCAGTCACTTGCTGCTTGCCATAGTTCAACTGCCAACTCCCTTAAATCTGACCCTTAAATGCCATGGAAGGGGGTTCCAACAACCACATTTCATTTTAGCACACAACAACCCAATCCCTTCTCATTTTGATTAAAGCCAGCAAAAATATTCTCTCTCTTTCCGTGTCGAGCACCTGTCTTTTACAAAGACTCAAGAATTTACATCAGAATTCCCAGGCTTCTATCAGATGATTTCTATCAGAATTTGAGTTGCAATTTCATCACACCTTTTATTCGGCCGAAGCCGAGCAAAGGCAATTTGCAGAGCGTGAAACACCCTGCAACGTATGCCTCCAGTAAACGGATTTTTGGAGCACCAGCCACATTTTCCATCCAATCATCATGCAACTTAAAATAAATAAAAAATATACATGAGTAGGCACTCCTATCTTGAAAGTTACATGTTAATCGCTCAAGCAGTTGCGGATAAAACGAATTTAAAAGTGAATAAAGGTGAAAAAGTGAGGGCCTCACCTGATGTTCCACAACATGATCAAGGATTGGTGTGGATGCCTATTATACACAGACACACACACACACACACACACACACACACACACACACACACACACACACACACACACACACACACACTGGACAAAACTAATGGAAACACCAATGTAGAGTCACTGAATAGGGTGTTGGGCCACCACGTGTGGCCAGCAGGCCTGTACGTGCCGTGACAGAGTCCATCAGCATCTGGAATGATGCAAGAGGGATGCGGCACAATTCTTCCACGAGAAAGTCAATCAACTCACACCTGTTTGTAGGTGGTGGAAAACGCTGTGTCAGATGTCGTTCCACAATATCCCATAAACGCTCAATTGGGTTCAGTTCTGGTGACTGAGAAGGCCATGACCCAACCAAACATGAAGAAAATATACAGTATGACAACTATCGGACTCTCAGATTTTCTACCAGATCAATAAAAGACCCTTAAACGAAACCGATGTATCTTTTTGGGGGTGAATTTGTAATCAATAGTACCATCGTCATAAGCAATGGAAGCATCGGCCTTTCAGGAGCTTCCCACCAGGATTCCGAGAAATAGAAAAATGCAGAATTACCTCACATTCACTGTATCTTGTTTTGATCACGTCTAATTATCTGCTTGGCCATCTGTAGCGTGTCTGCAAGCTTCTCAAATTGGTCGTTCAAACAAAGATGGTACCCAAATGACTGTAGTCATGTGACAAATCATGTGATGATGACATACTTCAGTCTACAAAACGTTTTCAAAGTCATTATGAATTTTATTTTTCATCACCCATGTACCCTTTTCCATCGAAGTGCACTTCTTCCAATTTTCCAGTTTTCCCTCATTGGAGTTTCCTTTTGTATCCATATTGTCCCCAACCCATATATGGTGTTCTGCATCCTGTTTTTGTCTGTTACGCCCTGATCCGTTCACTGTACAAGCTCTTCCACAAGTCTCGATGACGTATACAAATAAAAGGATGGTTAATAAAGTAGATGGGAGGGTTTGCCAGATGGTCCTTTCGGAGGGGGGTGGGGAGGGGGAGAGAGAGAGGGAGAGGGAGACATGGAGAGTGTGGGATTTATCAGGATTTAAAGACATGGTCCAAGTTTTTGACCAGCTCATGATTCCATCAAGTCTGCAGAGAGTGAAGAAGCTGCTGCCTGCCTATCTGAAGGATGAGGGATGAGGGATTGTTACGGCAGAGAGTTGAGTCATCAGCAAAGAAATAAAGAGGATTGTCCAGAGAGTGAGTGAGAGCTCACTTACGAAGATCAGGAATAGAACTGGGGCCAGAACACTGCCTTGTGTCACTCCAGCCTTGGCAGGGGGAGGAGATAAAGAGATTCCATTGAGAAGCACACATTGGTTCTGAGAATGGAAGAAGTCAGTTAGCAATGTGTGGAGTTGGCGTTGGATGCCATCGGTAGAGTTTCGGGAGCAAGTCAGGGTGCCAGACTATCGAATGCTTGAGATATGTCGAGAGAAAGGCTCTTTTCTCACGTCTGGCATTGAGTGCCTCCATCCATTGTTGGAAGAGTCGAAGCAGTATGTCCATCATAGAGTGACCTGGTCTGAAGCCAAACTGATGGTCAGATATTAGGCTGTAGGAGAAGAGGAAGGATTTGATGTTGATTGCAATGATTGTTCGCTGACCTTGTTGATGATTGGAAGTAATAGGTCTGCATTTAAGGGGATCGGTTTTCACACAATATTTATGTAATGCAATTGAAATGAGAGCGAGAGATGAACCTTCAGAGTTTAGGCTTTATTCCATTTGATTGGAGCCGCTTCTGTGGGCACACCGGGGAATACAGGTTCAGCTAGGAGTACATAAGCAGTAACGTATACATGTGCGATTAATCATCGCAGACTAAATCCGCGTAAGCACGGAGTTCGATATAATCTCCATTCTCACCAGTCAATGAGCACCTTCAGTTAACGAGCATCAAGTGAACAGCCGATGTAAATGGCAATGCCCCGGGGACAACCACTCGTGCCGCGGAGACCTCCCCTTATACGCGAGACGCACAACATGTGATCCCGCGTCATGTCCCTCAATTCACCTCAATTCACCACATTCTCCCCACCTTTAAAATGTAACTAGGGGCCCATCTTACACACCATGATTGCTTTAGCACTATAGGAGTATACATTTCAAGCAACGCGGACTAATAGGTCTACAGAAGCATACATGCCAAGCAGTGATTATTTTAAGTTGTAGGAGCATGGAAATGAGCATCGATATATGATATAATGAGCATATAGTAGCATGAGCAGCGAGAATGCCGATAATCCCCTTTACAGATTGAGTCGTCGAGGGGGCCTTATTCGTCGACCTCTCCGGGAGTAAATGGCAGTTTCACTTGAGGGAGACTCCCGATCCTCTTGGTGAGCCTCGACTTGTGCCGGGGATGACTCCTCGATCGCTCTCGGGTGGAACGCGGAAGCCCCGTCGCCCGGTGGAGTTCCTGGGGGGGAAATGTCAGAAGGAGGAGTGCCAGAAGGTGGTGTACCTGCGGGAGGAGTACCTGAGGGAGCCAGATTGCCAACCGACACAGTGGTCTCCCTGCCATCCGGGAGCCTGACATGAGCATACTCTGGATTAGTGTCAATGAGTTCGACCCCCTCCACCAGGGGTTCATACTTGCTTTGTCGGACCGGGCGTTTCATGAACACTGTTCCGGGATGGGTTAGCCAGTTGGGCACCGATCGGCCGTCAACATAACGTCGCTGGTGAGTAAACATTCGTTCGTGAGGAGTTGCATTGGTGGACGTGCAGAGCAAAGAGCGTATGGAATTCAGAGCGTCGGGAAGAGTAACCTCCCACCGCTCGGGGCCCAGTCCTCTCGATTTCAGCGCCAGAGTTACGGCTTTCCAAATAACTCCATTATACCTTTCCACCTGCCCGTTTCCCTGTGGGTTGTAACCCGTCGTTCGACTAGTTGCTATGCCGAGCTCTAGTAGGAATTGTTTTAGCCCGGCCGACATGAAACACGGCCCTCTGTCTGAATGTATGTACGAAGGTTTCCCAAACATAGCGAAGAGGTCAGAGAGACATCTCACGACAGTGCCCGAGGTCATATCCGAGCACGGAAATGCGAAAGGGAACCTTGAATATTCATCAACAATGGTGAATACGTATCTGTTGTCTGTCTCGGTCGGCAGGGGCCCTTTGAAGTCAATGTTTAGTCTCTCGAAGGGGGAAGTGGCCTTGATCAGTCTGCCAGAAGCCGCGCCAAAGAATCTGGGTTTTAGTTCAGCACAAACAGGGCATGAAGCATTCATTTGTTTAATATCTTCAACAGAATAGGGAAGATTTTGTTTGCGTACGAAATGTGCCATCCTGGTTACCCCTGGGTGGCAGAGAGACACGTGTAGGTCTTGCAAAGCCTGACTGATTGTTGCCGAACTGTAGACCCGAGAGAAGGTATCTGCAGCAGGGTTTTCCTTCCCGGGCCGGTAAACAATGTCGTAACTGTAGCAAGCTAGGTCTATCCGCCATCTCATAATTTTTTCATTCTTAATTTTCCCGTTATTTTTCCCATCAAACATGAATGCCACGGATCGTTGGTCCGTAACGAGCGTGAAGTGGTTTCCCAGTAAATAATGTCTCCATTTCCGCAGCGCTTCGACGATGGCGTACGCTTCCTTCTCTATCGCTGAGTGTCTCTGCTCGCTTCTAGAGAGAGTTCTCGAGAAGAACGCGACCGGCCGCCCAGACTGATTAAGTGTAGCAGCTATGGCGTGATTTGAAGCGTCGGTTTCCACCACGAAGGGCACCGAGCTGTCGATCGATAAAACCACGGACTTACTGATATCATCCTTGAGGTTGTGGAAAGCTCTTACAACAGCGGCATCTGGTGGAAAGTTTTTGCAATGCACTAGGGGATGTATTTTCTCGGAGTATTGCGAAATCCATCTCGCATAGTAAGCGAACATCCCGATCACCCGGCGCATTGTCTGCAAGTCCTGAGGTGGTGGAAGCTCACGGAGCGGGCGCAATCGTTCAGGATCAGGCTTAATTGTGCCGTCGGCTATCGTGTAGCCGAGAAGGTCAATTGACCTTGCCGAGAATACGCATTTCTCGTAGTTGAGAGTCAGATTATATTTTCTAGCAATGCTCAAGAATCTGTCTAGATTCCTATCATGTTCCCCCTGATCCCTACCGCACACTGTGACATTATCCACGTAAACAAAAGTGTCTTTGAGGTTTTCATCTGAGATGATGTCGTCCATAACCCGTTGGAAGCAAGCTACCCCATTCGTGACACCGAAAGGTATTCTCCTGAATTGGTAGAGGCGCCTCCCTGCCTGGAATGCGGTGTAAGGTTTGTCTTCCTCTCGGATGGGAATTTGATGATAGGCGCTTCGCAAGTCGATGGTACTGAATACCTTATAATTGGCCACGCGTTCGACCATCTCGTCTATGCGCGGCAGGGGGTAGGCATCGAGTTGGGTAAAGCGATTGACCGTTTGGGAATAATCGACAACCATTCGTTTCTTATGGTTCTGACTGCTGGTTACTAACACCTGTGCGCGCCATGGCGAATCGCTCGGTTCTATAATTCCTTCTTCCAGTAATCGCTTGGTTTCTGAAGTGATGAAATTCATGTCAGCAGTGGTATATCGCCGCGATTTAATCGCTATCGGTTTGCAGACCGGCGACAAGTTAGCGAACAGCTGGGGGGACGTCACCTCCGCGGTGGTCAACGCATTTAAAATTAGACGAGGTTTGCTTCCTCCAAAGGGTATTTCGACGCTTGTGTGCTGCTTGAGGACATTATGACCCAGAATTACGTCTGCGCACAAATCACGAAGCACCAGTACCCTTACATCCCGATGCGTGTACCCTTTTACGTCCAATTCAACATTGCAGTACCCTCGTACGCGGGACTGTAGTGATGTGGCGGCCATGCATACCGTATTGTCAGTCGGGTGGATTATCCATTTCCTGCCCTTCACTAGCAAGCTGTTGACGAAACTTTCAGAGCTACCGGTATCAATCAGTGCCTCAGCCATATGCCCGTTAATTCGTACGTTGATGATAGCCTTGGATAGATTCCCCGGGGAGGCTGCAGTTAATTTATTTTGCGAGTAGAGAGCCGCAGAAGTGGGTTTATTTCTCCTTAGAGTAGATTTACATACCCTGGCATAATGCCCTTTCTTGTCGCAATTCATGCATGTGGCATCTCTGGCGGGACATTTTTGACGAGGATGCCTTTTGTACCCACAAAAGAAGCATTTACCAACCGGAGCAGTTGCTGAGGAGTTTGACGTGGCCTGGGTATCCGGCTCCTCGGGTGTTTCTCCATCCCCTATGTCTGGCTGTGTCTGTGCCAGTGGGGTTCCTTGGGTTCCCATCGTAGCAGCGTTCATTAGCAGCATCGGTGTCCCAAATGACTCAGATTGCTGCTGAGCCGTATCCATCGCTCGTGCCTGATCGACTACCTTGTCAAGAGTGGGTTGCGCTTTCTCTAGTAAGCGTTGCCGTATGTGGGCTGATCTGAGTCCTTGGATGAATGCCTCCCGTGTGGCTTCCTTTCGGTGTACCTCGGCGCTTCCGGCCCGGAAGCTGCAGTCTTTTCCCAGCTGATTCAGAGCTTGCAGGAACTGATCGATTGTCTCCCCGGCTGCTTGCTTGCATGTGTTGAGAAGATGTCGTATGTATACCTCGTTCTTGGGCTTCACGTAGAGCGCTTGCAGCACGTCGATCGCTGCTTCGTAAGTGTCGCACTCCGAGAAGAGCCTGTACACGCTGGGCGAGACATGATTCACGAGAGCGGCAAATTTGTCGGCTCCCTCCTCGATGGTCAGATAGTGTGAGAAGGAACAGAACCAATGCGACCATTTCATTTCTGCGTCAGTCGCATTTGGGTCTGCGTCGAACCTCTCTGGTTTGTAGATCTTGTCCATCGTTGGTTGAGAGAGCCGAGAAAACCAAATGGAATAAATTGAAATGAGAGCGAGAGAAGAACCTTCAGAGTTTAGGCTTTATTCCATTTGATTGGAGCCGCTTCTGTGGGCACACCGGGGAATACAGGTTCAGCTAGGAGTACATAAGCAGTAACGTATACATGTGCGATTAATCATTGCAGACTAAATCCGCGTAAGCACGGAGTTCGATATAATCTCCATTCTCACCAGTCAATGAGCACCTTCAGTTAACGAGCATCAAGTGAACAGCCGATGTAAATGGCAATGCCCCGGGGACAACCACTCGTGCCGCGGAGACCTCCCCTTATACGCGAGACGCACAACATGTGATCCCGCGTCATGTCCCTCAATTCACCTCAATTCACCACAATAATGCAATGATACCAAGAACCAGATGTAAGCAAATGATGCAGAAGGGTTTTTAGAGGATGGAGACAAGTTTGAACGTCCAATCTTGAGGTTAGTCATATGTTGTTTTCTGGCTCTCCTAAACATGGACATACTTGTTGCGGGCATTGTGGAATGATCTGAGGTTGCTCTCGGTCAGATTTTCCTTCCAGGAGAAGGCAAGTTGTTTCGAGACAAAGTGCCTCACCACAAGATTCAGTGTAACATTGGCAAGAGGATGGGTATGATAACTGAAGATGACATGGGATGAATCTTACATCAGGGAGAGCAGGTTTCTGTGAAAGAATTCCCAGGTTGAGTGCATATTTGGGGTGGTAGAAAGCCTGGTGTTGGCTTAATGGTTAAGGTAACTGACTTAAGATCTTAGGTCTTGAGTTTGAGCCTCTGTCATTCCGTTGAAATGACACCAGGTGGGTTGACTCAGCCTGTCATCCTTCCAATGTCGGCAAAATTAGTACCAGCTTGCTGGTAACAGGGGAACTGCATCACTGGCACTGAATTGATCAAATGCAATCCAAGGTTGTTTCACTTCTGAGCAAAAGCTCACCTTCCTTCTTGGGAAACTACAAAGCAGTTCACTCTTTATCCCTGCTTTTAGAGTTATTACTAAGGCTAATGCTCTATAAAGCCAGCAACTGCATTTCCTTCACAATTCCCTTGTTCCCCATGCATGATAGCTGCTCACTCACCCTAACTATGTCTCTTCAGACATGCATATATAACAGACATTGATAAAATAAAAAGCAAAACACTATCAAAGCACACCGTGCTCACATCTCCATCCACAGTAATATAGTTTAGGTGGTTTGGCTTCGCACGGAATACTGTAATGCACGCAGTGTGCTTGCACTCAGTGGACTGAGTACAACTTATCCCATTCCCTTGTTGGCTGAACGAAGCAAAACAAGAGCTGCACAAAGTGTGACTAACTGTTTTGCACTTTACAATGCCTTGAGGGTGCGGAACATGTTGCTCGACCAAAAAGAAGCATGATGCTGAAATACAAACTACAGTGGGAAAGGTTCCTGTCCGACTGTCACATGGCATGGAATTATTCAGTTCTTTGCACTGGTCTGATGGCACTGGCATCATTTGGATTTAATTTAGCTGCATTAGCTTGACAGTGACCTCATGATACATTTTTGCTGTTCATTAGAGTGAAGTGTCAATTGGTCATCTGCAGTATACTGTGTTGGATCGCAAGAATGTGTTCAGTATATCAGATTTCTTACATTGACAAAGAAATAAATGGCATTTCTGGAGAACTGTGACTATACCATTTGTAAAAATTTTACTTAAAGAACAACATACAAGATGTGTTCAAAAAGTATCCAACCTTAATTTTTTGTGCGTAAACAAATGAAGCTCGGGAGGCATGGTTTGGTGCTCGTATGTAGGCGAGCCTAATCCGTATGCGTGAATATTTTCCAGCCTGCAGAAGCCGTCAGTCACCGTCAGACCGCCGATGAGTGAGGAAGTGTAAGTGAGCGCCGTCGGATTTTCGTTTTTGACAAAATGACGGATCACGGTGGTCTCATCGCCAGTGATCACTGTGTTGAAGAAGTTGGGATCGCTGTTCACAGTCTCCAGTATGTCCTGTGCGATCTCAAAACGGAGTTGCTTCTGACCGATCGTTAGCAGCTTTGGCACAAACTTCGCTGAGATTCTCCTTAAGCACAAATCCTCAGTCACAATGGAATGAACGGATCCAATGCTGACGCCCGCCTCGTCTGCAAGTTCTCTGATCGTGATTCGACGATCCTGCATCAGCAGGGTCCTCACTTGGTCAATGACGATCTCATTTTGGGATGTTGAGGGCCTACCAGAACGTGCTTCACTTTCCAATGATGTGCGACCATCTTTGAAGCGGTTGTACCACTCTTTTATCTGTGTGGTTCCCATTGCTTCGATCCCGAAGGCCGGTTGAATCTTGCGGATCGTTTCCACTTGGGAATCGCCAAGCTTTACACAAAATTTGATGCAGTAGCGTTGTTCAAGTTTTTCCGTCATTTTGTCAAAAACGAAAATCTGACGGCGCTCACTTTCACTTCCTCACTCATCGGCGGTCTGAAGGCGATTGACAGCTTCTGCAGGTTGGAAAATATTCACGCATACGGATTGGGATCGCCTACATACGTGCACCAAACCATGCCTCCTGAGCTTCATTTGTTTACGCACGAAAAATTAAGGTTGGATACTTTTTGAGCACACCTTGTATTTCATGTTGGCAGATGAAAATACCAATATGAATGAGAGAAAGATTATGGATATAAAATTGTTCTTCAAATTTAAATAGCTCATCTCGTCTGCCTCGATCCACCCCATAACCCCCACAAAAAACTTTATATTACCAAGTGCATTGGGAGAATAAGGAGATATGTAATTAGTTACTGGACATTAAAGATCCCACTGTGTCCTTCACGAAGGGTAGGTGAACTCTCGCCAGCGCCATGAACAGATTCCAAATTCCTGCCATAACCTACAGAGGACATTGCATCAGCGGCAAAGGTACGCCCTCAGGAAATGATGCTACCATACAGCCTTGTGCTGCCCACAAACAAAGAAAAAGACTGAAATATGTGATGTGATAAATTACCTGCACCAGCAAAGGTGGACAGAGGTTATGCTTTCACCCAGTCTGTCTGTTTGCCTGTGAACAGGATATCTCAAAAAGTTGTGGATGAATTCGGACAAAATTTGGTAGAGAGGTTGGATGTGTGACAAGGAAGAAATCATGAATTTCGGTGAAGATCTGGAGAAAGGTAATACAATTTTTTGAGTGATTCTTCACCATTTAGAGATAGGGCCCAAAACGCCATATAGCACAATACTGTATCTCAAAAAGTTATGGACGGACTAAGATGAAACTTGGACAGGTTAGGTGTGTGCCAAGGATGAATGAATTCGATTTTGATGAAGATCCGAATCCGGATGGGATAATTTTTTTAATTATCACGTGATTTTTCAACATTGAGAGATGGGGCCAAAATCGATATGTAGAATGATATAAAAAAAATTGTGCACAAGCAATGATAAAACGAGGTGGATGAGTTGGGTAGGTGATGAGAACAATCCGATTTGATTGTGGCTAAGTTCCGGATCCACATCTGGCCTATCAGTCGGGTACAAAACATAAACTGTTCAGCCTAACGGAGCTATGCACTCCACCGAGTGGCGTGAAAGTTCACAATGGTTTATTAATCTCACCGAATGAGAGGGTATTACATTTGGGTAGGTTTGCCTGTTTGTCTGTACAGAATGTGCTGAGGTAGTCCACAAACGCTACCTTGTGGTAACCAGTAGTACACGTTCCTTTTTCAACTGAGTACCTCCATAAAGTTTGTACAATTAGAATGTGAGTACATCAATAAAGTATGTACAAATAGAATGTGAGTACGTCGATAAAGTTTGTACAATTAGAATGTGAGTACATCCATAAAGTTTGTGCAATTAGAATGTGAGTACATCTATAAAGTATGTACAATTAGAATGTGAGAATGTATAAAGTATGTACAATTAGAATGTGAGTACATGTATATAGTATGTGCAATTAGAATGTGAGTATGTATAAAGTATGTACATGTATATAGTATGTGCAATTAGAATGTGAGTATGTATAAAGTATGTACAATTAGAATGTGAGTACATGTATATAGTATGTGCAATTAGAATGTGAGTATGTATAAAGTATGTACAATTAGAATGTGAGTACATCAATAAAGTATGTACAATTAGAATGTGAGTACATGTATAGAGTATGTGCAATTAGAATGTGAGTACATCAATAAAGTATGTACAATTAGAATGTGAGTACATGTATATAGTATATACAATTACAATGTGAGTACATGTTTATAGTATGTACAATTAGAATGTGAGTAGATGTATATAGCATGTACAATTAGAATGTGAGTACATGTACATAGTATGTACAATTAGAATGTGAGTACATCTATAAAGTATGTATAAATAGAATGTGAGTACCTGTATAAAGTATGTACAATTATTATATGAGTACATCAATAAAGTATGTATAAATAGAATGTGAGTACCTGTATAAAGTATGTACAATTATTATATGAGTACATCAATAAAGTATGTATAAATAGAATGTGAGTACATCAATAAAGTATGTATAAATAGAATGTGAGTACCTGTATAAAGTATGTACAATTATTATATGAGTACATCTATAAAGTATGTATAAATAGAATGTGAGTACCTGTATAAAGTATGTACAATTATTATATGAGTACATCAATAAAGTATGTACAATTAGAATGTGAGTGTTTATAAAGTATGCACAATTAGAATGTAAGTACATCTATAAAGTATATACAATTAGAATGTAAGTACATCTATAAAGTATGTACAAATATAATGTGAGTACCTGTATAAAGTATGTACAATTATTATATGAGTATGTGTGTAAAGTATGAACAATTATTATATGAGTATGTGTATAAAGTATGAACAATTATTATGAGTATGTGTATAAAGTATGAACAATTATTATACGAGTATGTGTATAAAGTATGAACAATTATTATACGAGTACGTGTATAAAGTATGCACAATTTGAATGCAAGTGCATCTATAAAGTATGTACAATTAGAATGTGAGTACATCTATAAAGTATGTACAATTTGAATGCAAGTACATCTATAAAGTATGTACAATTAGAATGTGAGTACATCTATAAAGTATGTACAATTTGAATGCAAGTACATCTTGCAAAGTATTTACAATTAGAATGTAAGTATATCGATAAAGTATGTACAATTAGAATGCAAGTACATCTTTAAAGTATGTACAATTAGAATGCGAGTACATCTAAAAAGTACGTACAATTAGAATGTAAGTACATCTATAAAGTATGTACAATTAGAATGCAAGTACATCTATAAAGTATGTACAATTAGAATGTAAGTACATCTATAAAGTATGTACAATTAGAATGTAAGTACATCTATAAAGTATGTACAATTAGAATGTGAGTACATCTATAAAGTATGTACAATTTGAATGCAAGTACATCTATAAAGTATGTACAATTAGAATGTGAGTACATCTATAAAGTATGTACAATTTGAATGCAAGTACATCTATAAAGTATTTATAATTAGAATGTAAGTATATCGATAAAGTATGTACAATTAGAATGCAAGTACATCTTTAAAGTATGTACAATTAGAATGCGAGTACATCTAAAAAGTACGTACAATTAGAATGTAAGTACATCTATAAAGTATGTACAATTAGAATGTAAGTACATCTATAAAGGATGTACAATTAGAATCTATCAAGTGCAGCCTGTGGCTGCTGGTAGCATCATTGGTTGGGACGTGGCTATGCCGCTGATGCAGTGTAACCCCTTACCAGTACACTGGTGCTCATTTTGCCGACCTCGGAAGGATGGCAGGCTAAGTCAACCTCCTGGTGTATTTTAATTCAGCGGCCAACGGGGTTTGAATTCAGGACCCTAGGATCGCAAGCTGCCACCCTCACCACTAAGCCAACACCAGGCTTCCCCAATTAGAATGTAAGTACATCTATAAAGTATGTACAATTAGAATGCAAGTACATCTACAAAGTATGTACAATTAGAATGTGAGTACATCTATAAAGTATGTACAATTAGAATGTGAGTACATCTATAAAGTATGTTCAATTAGAATGCAAGTACATCTACAAAGTATGTACAATTAGAATGTGAGTACATCTATAAAGTATGTACAATTAGAATGTGAGTACATCTATAAAGTATGTTCAATTAGAATGCAAGTACATCTATATAGTATGTACAATTAGAATGTGAGTACATCTATAAAGTATGTACAATTAGAATGTAAGTACATCTATAAAGTATGTTCAATTTGAATGCAAGTACATCTATAAAGTATGTACAATTAGAATGTGAGTACATCAATAAAGTATGTTCAATGAGAATGCAAGTACATCCATAAAGTATGTACAATTAGAATGTGAGTACATCTATAAAGTATGTACAATTAGAATGCAAGTACATCTGTAACGTATGTACAATTAGAATGGAAGTACATCTATAAAGTATGTACAATTAGAATGTGAGTACATCTATAAAGTATGTACAATTAGAATGCAAGTACATCTGTAACGTATGTACAATTAGAATGGAAGTACATCTATAAAGTATGTACAATTAGAATGTAAGTACATCTATAGAGTATGTGCAATTAGAATGGAAGTACATCTATAAAGTATGTACAATTAGAATGTAAGTACATCTATAAAGTATGTACAATTAGAATGGAAGTACATCTATAAAGTATGTACAATTAGAATGTAAGTACATCTATAAAGTATGTGCAATTAGAATGTAAGTACATCTATAAAGTATGTACAATTAGAATGGAAGTACATCTATAAAGTATGTACAATTCGAATGTAAGTACATCTATAGAGTATGTGCAATTATTATATGAGAATGTGTATAAAGTATGTACAATTAGAATGTAAGTAGATCTATAAAGTATGTATAATTAGAATGTAAGTACATCTATAAAGTATGTACAATTAGAATGTAAGTACATCTATAAAGTATGTACAATTAGAATGTAAGTACATCTATAGAGTATGTGTAATTATTATATGAGAATGTTTATAAAGTATGTACAATTAGAATGTAAGTCGATCTATAAAGTATGTATAATTAGAATGTAAGTACATCTATAAAGTATGTACAATTAGAATGTAAGTACATCTATAAAGTATGTACTATTAGAATGTGAGTATATGTATAAAGTATGTACAATTAGAATGTAAGTACATCTATAAAGTATTGTTATATTTGTGGGGTAGATGGGGGAATTTCAGAGGAGAGATAGAATTGTATAGAGTTGCTTGGTCCGTGGATGTGTAGGAGACATCTTGATGTAAATTAAGTCGGGAGACTGTGAACTTAAGTGTTACGCGTCACCACACAGGGCGTGATGCTGTGTTAATTAGATAGGGATTAAGACCAATTTTCTCCAGTATGTAATTGCTCCCTGTGACCTTTCCAGACATTTTTGTATTTACAAGCTAGCCATGAAAGAAGTACATTTTTATAACAACCATAACAACTAGCAAGCAAAACGTGCCGAGCAGGCAGAAGCCCTGCCTTCCCGGTGTTTTTGTGCCAACAAGCCACACCCGGAGGTGGATGATTGATGGGCGCGACGTCGGAGAGAGGATGGAAGGAGGGTGAAGTGGGGAGAGCAGAAAGTAGTTGAGAGAGGACCATGGCTGGGACAGAGGATCTCGCTTTGCTCTCCTTTCTGCACGACGAAATGGCTGCGTGATTCTCATATTCGTATTGTGGCTAATCGGCTTGCATGGTGGAGCAGGACGCTGGCCATTGACTCTTGGTTTGGTCGTGAGAAGCGGACCTCAAAGCCTCATGTATATCACTGAAGGGATCGGCGCCATTCTGCAGAGAGCCGCAGCATCGGCAAGCGCGATCGACGAGGAAGCCGCACAGCGGTTGGTGAGCCCTGGTGTTGAACACTGCCTCACAAATTTCCTCACGTACTTTTCCCGCCCAAAGAGCAACTCGGCGCCATATTGGGGTGCGTCTTCCAGTATGGTACATTGTATGGTACGGTAACTAATCCCTCTGCCAGGCAGACACAGCAGCTGTGTTTCTTTCTGACAATCTGGAAATTATTTGACTCTGGTTTGATAAATGGTACTTGCCCTTCAATCCTGGAAAATCTGCATCACCCAATCGCTCTGGCATGATCATCAAACAAACCCATCTTTGTTTTCTTTGTCATCCACTGGAAGAAGTTCAGTCACTTGACCTTCTGGACCTCACCATCAGCCAAGACCATGCCTGATCCAACTATTTAGCAAAGCTGGCCTCAAAAGCCAGCTGCAGACTGGGTATCCTCTGCCGATCCATGTCTTTCCTTGGAAAATCAAATCTACTCATGGTCTACAAGGCCTTTTATCCATAACTCAATGGAGTACTGCTCTTCACTATGGGCTGGCATCCCAGCATTACATCTGTCCCTCCTTACTTCTTGGAATCTCTGGTGATTATGCCAAAGCACAAAGTGTGTTGCTCCCATATCACAAGTTTTCGACCATATATTCTCCAACATTTCTCCCTTTGCTCTCTCGTTCCTCTGACTATCCCCAGCATCTCCAGGATGTACACGTTCTTCCAGTAACCCCGTCCAAGTTAAAAACTTCCAACATGCAAGCTGAATACACACCTCAACTCTTTTATTCCTCACTTCTTCCATGTATTGAACCACCTTCCAGAGGCTTTTCTATCTCACTCTTCCCTCCAGGACCTCAAAAGTAAGCAGTGTATCACCATCTCTGGTCATCTCCAATTCTGACCAATGATCTTTATTACCTACATTAACCTTTCCGAACTCAACCATTTTACTTACTCATTTCAATTTGCTCTCCTTGTTTCTTGTTCATTCAGTCCCTTGATGTTTGTCCCACTGTCAGTCACACCTTGCTCTTATATGAGCCTGAATCCTGTGAAGAAAATAAAAGAAAAAGCATACACAGTACAGGGATGGGTGTGCTCTCTATCAATATTTTCAGTAATATGGTACAAATTGTACTATTGTGAATATCCATTTCAGCGAATAAACCTTCTCACTTTTTATCCACTCAAACACACTCTCAGACATCCTCTGTTGATATAAATCACGATGGTCAGTGACATGTTTGTCACCAAAACCAATTCCTCTTTTGAGAAAAACCTTCCATCACAACTCTTGTATCCATTAAATAACAAAAATTATTTTGCAATTTCATTGCACAGCATAATACACTTTATGGAACAGTGACTTTATTTTGCCAGTGCAACATTATACTCAAATGAATGGGGGCCACAAAATGGTGGAAAAACAGCATTTGAATTCAATTTATGAACAAATTAGAACAACCAAGACCAAACAAATTCCAGAAAAGCAAAAAAAATTCACAGCCTTCCTGACATTGAAAGCAGAAATATCAAAAGTTTTCAAATAAAGAAAAAAACAAAACGAGACATCTACGAAATAAGGTTTCCTCAAGAACAGCAGCGATCAGGTTCAGTTCAGGTCCAATTTTCAACTTCCTAGAGAGAGGGAGAGAGAGAGGGAGAGGGAGAGGGAGAGGGAGAGGGAGAGGGAGAGGGAGAGGGAGAGGGAGAGGGAGAGGGAGAGGGAGAGGGAGAGGGAGAGGGAGAGGGAGAGGGAGAGGGAGAGGGAGAGGGAGAGGGAGAGGGAGAGGGAGAGGGAGAGGGAGAGAGAGAGAGAGAGAGAGAGAGAGAGAGAGAGAGAGAGAGAGAGAGAGAGAGAGAGAGAAAAATAGTGATTCAAATAAGGCAGTTAATGCAAAAATAATCTAATTAAAAAGAACACCCCGAGAATTTTAGGAATCATCCATGTTTCAAAACTTACATCTGTGAGTAATTCTGACTTGTAAAAAAAAATAATTTTTTTTAAAGGGAATCAATATAACAACAACTTTGGGTAGTTTGTATGGACTTGCTGGGTCACGCCATTATCGGGTGCCATTTGGCTGATGTCATCTGTCCTATGTTGACTCTGCCTGTCATCCTTCCAAGGTCGGCAAAATGAGTGCCAGCTTGCTGGTATCCTGTGTTGGAGTGGCGACCTGTCCAGGATTGTGCCCAATAGCCAAGGAGACTGCTTATGCAGCACCAACGCTCTGCACAGAGTATGGTCCCAATGGATGGATCTGTCCTTTGAGTAGTAGAAGTCCTCCGGCCATATTTGTTTGCGATAACGATCAGTTACCCACTTGGTATCCATTGTGTTGAAGTGACATGGCGCAGTGCATTGCTTTTGGTTGTTATAATCACACGGATGATCGAATGAGGAGCAAAACAGAAAACATTACTTTCTGTTCTTTGCCAGTTAAACAGCCGGATCGGTGGAAGAAATGGTTTCAGAACCTGACATGAGCTCAAATTCCTCGTGGACTTGATACGAGATATCTTTGCTCAGAGCATTTTAAGACTGACTGATTTGAAAGAGTTGAAAATGAGTTGTTGGGACTTAAACCTCGAAATTTACTGAAGCCAGGTCCTGTGTCCACCATATTTCGTTTTTCCAAGCATCCGAGAGCACGATGATACAGTACACAAAGAGCTGAAAACCGACCGAGATGGGGCAATGGCAAGTTTTAACTACCACATATCCACATATATTTATATGGTGCAATGTCAACATTTACAATAAGAGAACAAGCATTTGATTCTGTGGGAATAGAAAGGGTTTTTTTGAAAAAAAATTCGGTCTTGAGGAAAAAAAAATTGCACATAACGGATGGTATGTATATCGGTACGTATCCTGTCCATAACCGAAGTTGGGAAGCAAATCATCCGGTATCGATCTCATGAAATATTTAATTTAGTTGTCATTAATGAAATTGAAGTCATTAAATAATGGGGCTTGAATGGAGTTCAGCATGGGGTTTTCCTGGAGTCTTTGCATCATGTAAAGCAAATAGAGCCGTTTCAAGAACATCCTTATTCAGACAAACAATCTGGAATGGTCTGTTCTCTGTCACACAACTTTCATCATCAGATTGGTTTCGTGGAATCGCTCCACCCCACTCGCCATTACAACACATCGCCCGCATGTACAACAGTCGGTGTTTTCAGTTCTTGCACCTACTGTACCTCCAAAGCTTTCATCGCTCGATGCGAGCTATCATCACTCGTCATGAACAACTTTACTTTCGGGTTGAAATTAATAAGGTAAGTTTGGTCTCCAAAAAGGGGAAATAACAGGATAAACTGTGCTCGTGAACTCGTTTCTCTGTCAGTGGTTTTAAGCATAGGACGGATGATATCATCAGATTGGGGGTGATGCTGATTTGTCAGAACTCGGTGATTTACAAGCAAAATTCTACGTACTTCGAATGAAATATTTACTTTATTAAGTGATACTTAAAAAAAGGAAAACAATTTCTGGGATATATTAGCATGTTACTACGATGCAGACACAAGATAATATGGTTGGAGTGTTCCATTAACAATTATTTGTACATGACAGACATCTCCCAACTAATCATCAATTTGTTGTTGCTGCCTTCAATGAAAACATTCAATGGATGTACCTTCAATGGAAACAGACACAATTCACTCATAACTCAGAATGTGCCTGCTGCCACTCATCTCCGTGCTGTTTTTGAAGCCGAGACTCTTGGCAGAGTGCTGGAGTTTGCATCTCCATGGCATATTCGCATCGCGATGGTTCCACAGTGGATGTGACGACAGTTTCACGACCACAAGTCAGTTTCACCTGCAAGGTGACAGTAAAAGTCAGAAAAGTTTGCAGGAATAGATTTGTGCAACAAAGGCAGGAGTGGTGGTTAAGGATAAGGAAGATAAATAAATAAAAACAAAATTAACGAGAACAGCACTCGGTAGAGCGCATACCTCCGCCAGGCTGAACAGTTTACATTTTGTATCCCACCGATGGGCTGGATCTGGATCCGGACCTTAACCAAAATCTTGTTCTTGTCACTTACCCAAATCATCCACCAACTTTTCTCATAACTCATCCACAACTCTGAGATATAGTGCTACACAGTGTTTATGGCCCCATCTCTCAATGGTTAATAAACACTGAAAACGAGATTGTATTCATTAAATGCTTACCCCATGTAGTCTTGTGAATGACTTGGTGCAATTTTTTGAGGCGGGAAATTTGTCCTTGCATCGATCTACACTTCTGAGATAAATGTGTACAAATTATACTTTGAAAAGTCTGCTATAGAGTGCATTCGTAAACCTTTACAAAGTCGCTTTTTTTTTTCTTGTTCTCGAGTATTTTCATAACTACCGAGGCTGATAAAGATGCCAGAATAGATGGCTAAAGTGGAAATCATGAGATCGTTACAATGCCAAATTGTACGTCTTTCGTCCTTCTTCTTCTTCTCTTTTTACACCGCCGAGCACAATAAAGGCTGAAGTGATTACAATGATTCTGCTTTCTAACATGAGGAAGTGACCGTCTCCGGGCATTAGGCTTTGTTTAATTCACTATGTAAGTTCTGAGGGGGGTGGCATCATCCATGTAATATGCACTCTTATCAAATGGTCATGTAACATGTGGTAAAGTTTAAATTTCCTCCATTGAACGGTTTTCGATGTACGCTCAATATGTGTACTGTATATCAAATGGTCATGTAACATATGGTAAAGTTGAAATTTCCTCTGTTGAACAGTTTTCGATGTACGCTCAATATGTGCTATATCAAATGGTCACGTAGCAGATGGTAAAGTTTATATTTCCTCTGTTGAATGGTTTTCGATGTACGTTCAATATGTGTACTATATATCAAATGGTCACGTAACATGTGGTAAAGTTTAAATTTCCTCCATTGAACGGTTTTCGATGTACGCTCAATATGTGTACTGTATATCAAATGGTCATGTAACATATGGTAAAGTTTAAATTTCCTCTGTTGAACGGTTTTCGATGAATGCACAATATGTGTACTGTATATCAAATGGTCATGTAACATGTGGTAAAGTTTATATTTCCTCCGTTGAACAGTTTTTGAACGCTCTTAACGAAATACAGACACGTACAGACATACGTGACCGATTGCTTAACCCCGCTTTTCACTTCACGCTCGTGGGGTAAAAATAATAATTCGCGCCGAGGCAAAAATGCTACAGTTAGAACTATAGTGTATAAGAGTAGTACTCTCATATACTGAAGCTGGTAACAGGTCCTACTACAGTAGGCTGCAGAGAATTACTACAGGAAAGGAATGCTATTTCTTTCCTGGGCGTATCCAGATCCGGATTCGGGTCTTCACCAAAATCGAAAATTTTCTTCCTTGTAAAACACCCAACTTGTCCACCAAGTTTTGTCCAAATCTGTCCACAACCTTTTAAGATACCATGCTAACAGACAGAGATACAGACAAACAGGGCTGAAAACACGACCTCTGCCAACATTCGGTGGCAGAGGTAATAAATTACGACACAATAAACATGACATCAAGTGATTCAGAACCTATTTGATAAAAATGGTATGGGACAAAATGCCTTTTTCAAAAATAAAAATAAATGAACGAATAGATTAGGAACTATGAACTATTTGAAACGACAATGTCGGTAACCACGTTCTGACAAACTACGAAAGATGGCAGATACAAAATAAAAATCAAGATAAATTTCTCAGTATAAAGGCATGGTCGCCACACCAAAAAGCAAAAAAGGAGCATTTAAATTTCGCCCACAGGCTAACAAGAGTCTTGATTAGAAATGGACATTCACGCTGTTAAACTATACTGAGGAGCACCCATGAACAGATGTGGCTATGAAGATGAAAAGGAATAAAGCAGGCAATGCATCGCCGCTCGTCCAACACACCCAATGCATGCATGGTAAAGCCTAGAGGAAGAGAGAGAGAGAGAGAGAGAGAGAGAGAGAGAGAGAGAGAGAAGAGGAGAGGAGAGGAGAGACACACACACAGAGAGAGAGAGAGAGTGAGAGAGACATTGAGAGTGAGAGAGTGAGAGAGACATTGAGAGTGAGACAGTGAGAGAGAGACATTGAGAGTGAGACATTGAGAGTGAGACAGTGAGAGAGAGAGAGAGAGAGAGAGAGAGAGAGAGAGAGAGAGAGAGAGAGAGAGAGAGAGAGAGAGAGAGAGAGAGAGAGAGAGAGAGAGAGAGAGAGAGAGAGAGAGAGAGAGAGAGAGAGAGAGAGAGAGAGAGAGAGAGAGAGAGAGAGAGAGAGAGAGAGAGAGAGAGAGAGAGAGAGAGAGAGAGAGAGAGAGAGAGAGAGAGAGAGAGAGAGAGAGAGAGAGAGAGAGAGAGAGAGAGAGAGAGAGAGAGAGAGAGAGAGAGAGAGAGAGAGAGAGAGAGAGAGAGAGAGAGAGAGAGAGAGAGAGAGAGAGAGAGAGAGAGAGAGAGAGAGAGAGAGAGAGAGAGAGAGAGAGAGAGAGAGACAGAGAGAGAGACAGAGAGAGAGAGAGAGAGAGAGAGCGAGAGAGAGAGAGCACGAGAGAGAGAGCGCGAGAGAGAGAGAGAGAGAGAGAGAGAGAGAGAGAGAGAGAGAGAGAGAGAGGGAGAGAGGGAGAGAGAGAGAGGGCGAGGGAGAGAGAGAGGGAGAGAGCGAGAGAGAGAGCGCGAGAGCGAGAGAGAGCGAGAGAGAGAGAGAGAGAGAGAGAGCGAGAGAGAGAGAGAGAGCGAGAGAGAGAGCGAGAGAGAGAGAGGGAGAGAGAGAGAGAGAGAGAGAGAGCGACAGAGAGAGAGCGACAGAGAGAGAGAGAGAGAGAGCGACAGAGAGAGAGAGAGAGAGAGAGAGAGAGAGAGAGAGAGAGAGAGAGAGAGAGAGAGAGAGAGAGAGAGAGAGAGAGAGAGAGAGAGAGAGAGAGAGAGAGAGAGAGAGAGAGAGAGAGAGAGAGCGCGAGAGAGCGCGAGAGAGCGCGAGAGAGCGCGAGAGAGCGCGAGAGAGCGCGAGAGAGCGCGAGAGAGCGCGAGAGAGCGCGAGAGAGAGAGAGAGAGAGAGAGAGAGAGAGAGAGAGAGAGAGAGAGAGAGAGAGAGAGAGAGAGAGAGAGAGAGAGAGAGAGAGAGCGCACTCGCACCTCACAAAAAAGATGTGCAGCATTATGAGTGGCAGCAGAGAATAAAAGAGCAGTTTCTGAATTTGTTCCGAACAAACACAATTTGATAAAGAGGGCACAGTCCCCACAAGAAGAATGGCTGTCCTGTCAGGTGGCCAGCAACAGAGAGTGTCGTCTAAATAATTCAAGCGCTTGCTTGAAGTGAATGGAGAAACTCATACGAGAGAAAGAGCAGAAAAATCATCCAATTGGTGAGCGAAAATGACTAAATTCCAAGTCATAATGCAAGTACAAGAAGGTGTGTTGGGGGTTTTACCAAGGTTGAAACATATGGTGATTCTCTTCATTCCGAGAATGGGGTCATGTTCAAATGATCATTTGTGGAAGTTGGAGTCACTACATACAAGTGTAAACAAAATATTACCACCTTTACTTCACAATTCACCATAGATTTCAAAACAGCAAAATAATGAATTGGAAGAAAAACACATCATAACTGAACCATGATATCTTTTGTACTTACACTTTCGAAACATGTTTACATACCAGACTCACTTGAAATCTGATGTCTCTCACCTGTCTCTGATCCTCCAAGGTGAGAAGAGGCATCTATCCTTCTCCATTCCAGAGAAATAACAGGAGCCACAATTGAGAGCTCAATGGAAGGCAGAGTGTCTAAACCGACGCTGCATTGGAAAAATTCAGCTTTCGGGTTTGATGTCATACTCCAAAGAATTAACATCGCTGCCAACTAATAAGCATTTTATACGCTCGTTGCCTTCTCATTGGAGAGAAAACAGAAATGGGAATTGCAAGTCATATGAATAGCCTTGTAACTAACTCGAGCAATTACAGATGTTCCTGCCTTCTACACACCATTCCAAAGTAATAAACATCCAACTTGTTGTGGCTATAGAATGGACTGCATGGTCAACAAGATGGCATGGACAACTGCAGAAATCCCCATGCATGATTGAACCTTGATTGAACACCCCTGATATTAATGCAGCCTGGGAATTGTTCCACAGAAACCTGCTCTCTCTTCTGCACAGATTCATTCCATCTCGTCTTCGGTTATCCCATCTCCTATATTCCGTCCAAGGTATACAGAATGCTCAAAGTGAGGCAGTTTCCTTGAAACCGACCGAAGATTACTTCAGATCACTCCACAAAGCTGGAAACAAGTGTGAAGTGTGTGTCCACTCTTAATGTGGCCTGCCAAGCCTGGAATTCCTGATTTTCATCAAAGATCTAAGTGTCTGGAAAATCCTCTTGCTCTCTTTGCTGATAAGTCAACACTCTGCCATAACATCTCTCATTATTCAGTAAGGCAGGCAGCAGCCTTTTCCCTCTCTGCAGACCTTGATATCATCAACTTCCTTCGCAATCCTCTTGAAATAGTTCAGTCACTGAAACTTTTGGGCCTCACAGTCATGATATTTATTGGGCAAACCACATATCGAAGTTGGCCTGCAAAGCCAGTCACCAACATCCTCCATTATGGAAAGTCATTCCTTGGCGTATCTAAACTTTTATCGACCAACAAGGCCTTCATCCACAGTGAGATGGAATGCTGCTCACCCCTCTGGGCCAGGCCCCTCACTTCACACCTTTCTCAGCTTGATGCAGTGGAAACCAAGGCCCTTAAAATAATTGGAATCTCCCACGATTAAGCTGAGTCTCTGGGCCTATCACTTTCCCATCACAGACAGGTCAGTGGTCTCTCTGCCTTCGACCACCTACCTGCCTTCTACCACCAGCTGTGGGCGGGTGACTGCCACCGTAAAAACTATCTGGTCTCACCGCTGCCTTGCGGACTAGGCTTTTGAGCCAAAGGCTAAGGGTGGGGTCCCTGACAGAAACCTCCGGAGCAGCACCTACCCGATAAGACACGCAGCACAACCCACCGGTGTGTGGATATATCATGCTGCCTGTCTAAACGGTGCTCCAGCGATGGGTGAAATAGCAACCAAGACCCGCAACGGCAGATCAGGCGGATGAGGACTGTGATGTCCCTCAACAGCTGTGATGGCGGACGTGGGCTGCAGCTCTTCACATTAACCAATCGTCTCGACCGTGTCCTGCCAATGGTACTTGGTGTGTGGAGCCGAGAGAGTGCTGTTGGTTAAGTGCACACCCGTCCAGCACTTCAGTATTCTCACATGTAGGAGTCAGGTGAGGTAAAAGTGTATGTATGTATGTATGTATGTATGTATGTATGTATGTATGTATGTATGTATGTATGTGTGGAAAAGTCCTGCGGCGATGGGCGAGCTGTGACGGTGACAGATGCAGGTTGGCATTGGAAGTCATGAGCAGCAAACCTGCACGCAGGTGGCATGGGACTTTGGTCGCTCTTATAAACAATTCAGCAGCATCCTGGGTGTTGGAGCAGTCCTTTTTAGGTTCCGCATTGCTACCCCCATTCAGGGTAACGGGCTAGAAAAGGTGCCTGAAACATCGCCCACCCACCTTGTCCAGTCAGACTACTGCATCTGACAGGAAAGCCCTTTATGCAGTCAATCCAAGCCGAAAATAATCTATACTCAGCCACTAACGATTGGCTGTTGGAACATAACAATGCTACTTGGCAGACAAGCGACCTCTCAACATGAGTGGACAACTGTGCTAATAACTAGAGTGCTTGGAAACTACAATATTGGCATCACAGCAGTAAGTGAAACATGCCTCAGTGACAAAGGCCAGCTGACAGAGATGAGGTCAGGGTACACTAGATTCTGGAAGGGATGAGATGGACGAGATACACGATATCTCGTGAACGAACAGAAGGTGATGGCTTTGCCATCAAGACCAGTTTGGTAAGACAGCTCAACACTTTGCCAAAGGGAGTCTCCGATAGGATCATGACTCTTCACATCCCCATAAAAGTAGGAAATGTTACCCTCATCGGTGTGTATGCTCCGACAATGACACAAATGGATGAGGTGAAGGATAATTTATATGCTGAACTAAACAACATTATCGTAGAAGTACCAAGAATAGACAAGCTAGTCATATTGGGAGGCTTTAATGCCAGGGTTGGCCAAGACCCCAACATATCCATCCATCCATCCATCCATTGGGACCATACTCTGTGCAGAGCGTTGGTGCTGCTTAAGCAGTCTCCTTGGCTATTGGGTACAATCCTGGACAGGTCGCCACTCCGACACAGGTACTGGCCTTGCACCATTACCAACATATGGCCAGGCATTATTGGCAAAAACAGTACAGGAGGCCAGAATAGTATTGGATTATGCCTGCTATTACTTTGTGCAACCAACCAGCTCATCATTACAAATACAGTCTTTCAACAATCGACTCAGTTTAAAACCACCTGACAGCATCCAAGTTCTGGACACTGGCATTATGATTGAAAATATCATCACTCGCCAAAGAGATCTCAGTGATATCACCATAACACGTGGAATGTGAGGGGCCAAGGAATGCAAGAAATGGTCAGTCTTCAAGGAAGATGCCTACACTGCCATCGATGTAACTGCAGGCACTTCTATCTCCAAAAACCAAGACTGGTTTGATGACAGCAATCAATAAATCATCCAAATGTTGAAGGAGAAAGACAAAGCATTTCACGAACACCTCAGTGATTTGTCCTCACTTGCAAAGAAACAAAGATTTAACAATATTCGCAAGCAGCTCCAACCAAAACTCCGTATTGTTAAGGACCAGTGGTGGACTAGAAAAGCAGAATAACTATAAGGATATGCAGACTACAGAGACCAAAAATTTATATGATGCCCTCCGCCGAATTTATGGATTCCACAGCACTGGCATTGCACCATAACGATCAAGCGACTGCACAGCTTTACTGACTGATAAAATAAGCATACTTAACCGGTGGCAGGAGCATTTTAAAGAATTGCTCAACAGACCTTCAAAAGTTGATGATCAGGTTATCACCGATATAGAACAACACCCAAAAGACGAGTCACTTGAAAACCCACCAAGCATAGATGTGGTGAAAAGGGCCATCAACCAATGCACCAGGGGGAAGGCACCAGGTGCAGATGGCCTGCCGGCTGAAGTTTGCAAGATTTGTAAGTCTTTCCACCAGGAACTCACTAATGCATTGTTGCATGTTCACCAGTCAATATGGTCAGTCTGAGGACTAAGTGCCACAGGATTTCACAGATAAGATGCAACTGTAGTTCCTATATACAAGAGAAAAGGAGACAAATCCCAGTGTGGAAACTATCGTGGCATTTCCCTTTTATCCACACAGCTGGCAAGATGCTTGCTCGGGTCTTGCTTAATCGACTCACTCAAGAGATTGCCTGTGGAGTGGTGTCTGAACACAGTGCAGGTTCTGTGGCGGTCGTGGAACAATAGATATGATCTTTGTCGCCAGACAAGCCCAAGAGAAATTTTGGGAGCAGCACAGAAACCTGTATGCCATGTTTTTCAACCTTAACAAAAGCATTTGATACAGTGAACAGGGAAGCACTCTGGAGGACTCTTGGGAAGTGCGGCTGTCCACTGCACTTCGTGAGAATTATCCGCAGCTTTCATGATGATATGAAAGCCACTGTGCATAATAATGGAGACACATCCAGACCATTCACAGTGGGAAATGTAAATCAAGGCTGTGTGCTTGCACCCACACTGTTCAGCATCTTCTTTGCAGCTGTTTTAGCCGACGCCACAAAGGAACTTGCAGATGGAATCCACATTCAGTATAGAAACAGTGGCCATCTGTTTAATCTGCGAAGGCACAATGCACCTACCAAAGTCAGCTCATAGATACTTCTGGAAATCCTGTGCGCAGATGACCGTGCCTTTTTGGCACATTCAGCCAAGAGCCTGCAAAACATCTGTGCCAAATTTGCTGCTGCTACTACTAAATTTGGACTGACTATCAACTTTAGCAAAACTGAAGTCATGATGCAAGCAGCACCTGAGCAAATGCCACCAATTTCAAGAAAAAATAATTGAGGGTACATAACTCAAGCAAGTCAGTCAGTTCACCTTCCTTGGTAGTGTTCTCCAAGACGACATCAACCTGGATTCAGACATAGCCAACCGTATTTACAAAGCCTCGGAAGCCTTTGGTCTGTTGCGTATCAGAGTGTGGAGATTTAGAGGCATCCATTTTCACACTAACATCCAAGTGTACCGGGCAGTTGCCCTCACCACACTGCTCTAGGGGTCGGAGACCTGTACAACATACCAACGCCACATCAAGCAGTTAGAGGCTTTCCATCAACGGTGTCTGTGCTCAATCATGGCAGCAGCATGTATGCATATATGAAGTGCTGGAGCGAACCAGGTTGTCTAACATAGAGGCAATGCCGATGAGTGCACAGCTACACTACAATGGAGATGTTCTTCGCATGCCAGACATTCGTCTGGCAAAGCTAATGTTTTATGGACAGATCAAAGACAGCAAACAAAGGACATCAAGGTGTTCCAACGCATAGATTCAAAGATGGGATTAAAGAACATCTGAAAGCGACAAACATTGACCATATGTCTTGGGAGGATATTGCCCGTGACAGAGCAAAATGGAGAGTAGCAGTACAGAGTGGTGTGAGAACAGCTGAAACAAATTGTGTAAATAACATGAAGGACAAACGTGTTTGAAGGAAGGAGCCAGTGCAAATAGTAACAAATGAAACAGATGCCACATGGATCTGCCGGGTGTGCTCGAGTGTGTGTATATCAGGATCGGGCTTCTCTCGCATGAAAGTGTGCACAGAGGCCAAGACCTCACTAAACATTTTGACAGTCACCGTCGACACCGACAGACAACCATTGTGTGTGTGTGTGTGTGTGTGTGTGTGTGTGTGTGTGTGTGTGTGTGTGTGTGTGTGTGTGCACGCGCGCGCGCGCGCGCGCACGCGCGTATGTGTGGTCATAAAGCATAACGTAACATTCTGTTTGCTAACTCCCCCCTCTCACCTTTCTTTTGCTTTTTCTCTCCCTCCCCCCATTCTCTTTCTCTGTCCCCATCTCACTGCCCCCTCCTAATAAAGTGCAGCACTCTCCTCCCACAACTCTTTTTCTATATCTGTCTCTGTCTCTGTGTCTGTGTGTCTCTCTCCCTCTCTCTCTCCCACCCACCCTCCCCTCTCCTAGCACATCTCCCTCCCGGAGTGTATTGCGACGTGTGGTGAGGCGTCCAGATAAATAGCACAACCAAACAAAAAGACAAGACACAAAGTATACCAACATGACAACCACAAAGGTTTACCTATAAATGGAGTTTTTTAAAGTAGAATTCAAGTGGAAAATTAGCAAAATTCAATCAAAAAAATACACAAGTCACAGAGGTCACAAAATGTCGCAAGAACCAACATGGCCGAGTTCCAAACACGAGGTTCGATTTGACGTTGGACGATTTTTATATGAATCTGTATCTATACTGTATTAATATAATGAAAGCAGATCACACAAAAATGTGAAACAATGCGATCTCAAGTTTAAAATTTTTTTTTTAAAAATTCACAACATTTTCAGCGGGCAGACTGGATGACACCGAGACACTGCAGAACATGGCAGGGTCACAAAGCAGGTGGGTGGGGCCTGAACTTTGTACTTTGATCCACCAAGCAGTTATTACAAAAGCGAATGGGATGTATTTTTGGTTGTGCTTCGCAGAGTGATAGTACGTGTCACCTACGAGTACTTTCCCCGTGAATTAACACTGCACATACAGGTGACTGCACTGCATATGCAATACCTCTTCGTCACTTCACCTTATCCCATCACTCCCTCGGCAATGCCGCGACGTACAAGACATGTGTGAACACCATGGGGCTGCACTGCAAGTCTCTCTCAAAATACTACCCGTCACTGTCAAATATGAGGAGAGGGTGGGGGAGCAAGGAGGATGAGGGAGTGAGGATGGGGAAGGATGGAAGTGAGGAGGAGAAGGGGGTGTTCTCAACCTGCATTTGGTAGGAGGACTTGAGGTGGAAAGCAGGAGGAGGGTGGGGGAGGGGTTCTCAACTTTAGCTTGGTAGGGTGACTAGTTTACACCCTCATACCTCATGGAGGCTAAGGAGGCTTAAGCAAGAATAGGACCTGAGAGATGGTGGCAGGAGTGGGTGGGGGGGTGGGGGGGTTAACCTACTATAGTTTCATCGGCAGGTTGATTCATCAATGTGTTTGCCGTCCCTCGGGAGAACGTTAAACTCGAGGTCCTTGGTACAGGATTGAACAAAATGGGATACGTTCAAATAGCACGTTTCAATATGGTCACACAGCCTGAGTTCAAACAGCATGTATCATTTTAAAAGGGATTATAACATGAGCTTCCATTGAGGGATGAGACTCGTACTGCAGCTGGCACCCTGTTTACCTGTAAACTCTGTGAGGCCGTAATTACTCTCACTATTAAGGCTACTTGTCTTATCTTACATTTTAAACTTTTGTCAGATTTAACTAAGACAATGGAACACACGTTTATATTTCTTGGGCATATGGAGGAGTGAGCGGTCTGGCTGAAAGTAAATAAGCTTAGTTATAGCGAACGCAGTGAGCTTCATACTTAACGCGTGCACATGAGAGAATAGGAAACAACAACAACAACAACAACAACAACAACACAATACCCTGGCAATTTGGAATCCATGTCGTTGGCTATGACCCTTTTGCTTCCGTTTTTTTTTTTGCTTCCGGTTTTGGTCATCGGGAATGATGCATGCCGGGAGCTAAAGGCATCGTCGGAGACATGAAAGACCCAAATATTAGACATGGTGTATATTTCGTCCACTGATTTTAATAAAGATATCTCCCGCATCATCAAAAAATAATTTTTAATCGTTATTTACGTTATTTGATCGCTGATCCCGAATCCAGGCCGAAGTAACCGGAAATTGTGTATACAGTTGTGAACAAGTTATAGGTAAAGTCAGAAGCGAATGTAAGAAGAATTCTACGTTCGCTTCGAGTATTAATTTTTTTAGATGAGATCCTGTTCTAGGCGGTGTAGTTGTCGTTGTGAAGGTAATGTTGAGGTAATATTAATTTTTTTAGATGAGATCCTGTTCTTGGCGGTAGAGTTGTTGTGAAGGTAATGTTGAGGTAATATTTATTTTTTTAGATGAGATCCTGTTCTCGGCGGTGTAGTTGTCGTTGTGAAGGTAATGTTGAGGAATTTTTTTTTTCAGATGAGATCCTGTTCTCAGCAGTGTATAAAGTCAGAAGCGAATGTAAGAAGAATTTTACGTTCGCTTCTAGGCTTTGCCTATCCATATTAACAATCGTTAATGTCTTTAAAATTTCAGATTTCACTCCACATTGACACTTATTTAGTCCATGACACTTAGTCCAATCCTCAAATCCAAAGACAGATTTCGATTATACACTATACACGACACTACAAATATACACGACACTACAAATATAGTCCGTGAGATTTAATCATGGAAAATCACATCTTATAATGCATAAAATCACTCCATGCTCATAATTTGAAAACTATACCACCCACAAAAGTGATGTATGCAGTGATTCGTAGGTATGAGGATCTGGCATTCGATGATATGAGTGAGGAAAGTGAAAAATAAGTTTTGAGCACTTTATCCGACAGAAATCATTGTGGCCTGTTACAAGTCAAGGCATTTTTGAGCAGGCCCAAATAAAATGGCAGCTTAAGACCCCTGCAAGGTGACAGCAAGCTGACCAAGATGGTGTGTTGCCATCTTGGTAAGGCTTTTTGTGTTGTTATTTTTTTTAATGATGAGCACCCCATTAATTAATTATTTATCATAAAAAGGGGTGTTTAAATTCACCCAAATACCCAGTTTCCATCCATGTACTCCCTTGGAGTTCCCTGAGTATGCGTGAAAAGTTTCGGGCCACTTGGTTTCATGGTTGTGGAATTATGGAGGACACACACGCACACACACAAACACACACACACACACACACACACACACACACAAACACACACACTTATTATTATAGATTACAATGAAAAACGAAAAGAAAAAAAAAAAAACATTGCTTTCATCCAGTTCACAACTAACTCAAAATGATGAGACAGGAATTAGATAAACATGCACACTGCTGCACTAAAAATTATACAGTGATGCAAATGGTGTTCCAAGACATCACAAAGGCACCCACACCCTGAATGCACAAAATCTATGGTTGCTCATTCATCATTTTCACTTCTCACCATGCTATGGCAAGTCTTCATTGCCTCCCTTTTACGATTACCCAATTGCCCCCTTTCTCCTAATAGCACTTAAGCCTTGCTACAGAGGTGTGCAATGCTGCATATCTGTGTATTGCAGCTAGAGTGCGTCCCACGTGCTGTCTGATGCGTGACATACGAGCGTCGAGCGGCTTGGGCCTTGCCAGCATGCTGTGCCATGATCGTACTTCATCTGGCTGTAATTGTTGCTCCCAAGGTCAACCCACATCCCCCAGGATCTGAGCAAACGCAAAGAGGAACGAGCATTAAACAAAGCTACAGTCGTGAAATCAGGAGAATCAGTTCAGGCATGCAGAAGGAAAGGCAAACATGGACCAATTTCAGAGAGCTAGATTTTGTGATAAAGATACTGCAGATCAAAAAAAAAACAAGTCAAAAAAGCGTTGCAAAAATATAGAGCAGAAAACACAAACAACAGTAAATTGACAATGATTTTGATCTGGTGAATACCGATTTGACTAAGATTCAATTAACAAGTTCATGCTGCTGGTTGCATCATTAGTGACAGCGCGTGCACATGCTCACACACACACACACACACACACACACACACACACACACACACACACACACACACACACACAATATCCATTGTTCAATAAAAATATATATACACTACACAGCATAAGAAAGCACCTCAAAATGCAAAACCCATCCAAGTCCACTTTGTACTCAAACTAAACTTGATGAAGACAACAGGTAAAACAATTGTACATTTTTTTCTTTTGTATTCTCCAAATTCTCATAACAAAGGTTTGTTGAAGATTTGATGACAAAAGCTCAAAAAAAAAAAATACGGCCTGGACAGAGGCACTGAAGCTCAATTGTCAATAAGTAAACACAGAAGCGATAATAACAAAAAAAAACGGCTGTCTCGTGCTTAATGCTTAATGCTTAATGCGCTGCGGACAGGCTGATAAGGCCCATATGTACTTACTGTGACTCTGCCCTTTGACATTTTGACCCAATTATTAATTAGACCTCCATATTCTCATAATAAAAGTTTGTTGAAAAATTGATGACAAAAGCTCAAATGGTAAAAACATTATGGTCTGGACAGACGGACACAGACATTGATTACACTGAACAACAAAAATTTTTTACTGGAGATGTGTAAAGTGATTTAGACTAATTTGGGTACGCTGATTTCAAAAATCATAACCGTTTTGCTGTATCACGTCAGGATTTTCAGTAACAGAAATATTCCCATTGCATAGAAGTCAGGATTTCAATGAAATTTACAAAAATTCATTTATTCATTTATTTCATCATGAATGCTTCAAAATTATAGAAATTACAGAAAAACTCCACTAGAATGCAATTAAAAATGCTTTAGGCATTTGGCTTTGCGTTTGTGCTGCTCTGTGTCAGTTTCACGATGCAGGAACCAGCAGAAATCGCCCATCATGTTCGGGTTGTGCCGCCCTTGGTAACGCGTCTCCATGAGTGAAATCTCTTGGTGGAATCGCTCGCCGTGCTCGTCCGAGACTGCTCCCAAGTTGTCAGGGAAGAAGTTCAGGTGCTGGTGTAGGAAATGGATTTTCAGGGACATCCTGGAGCCAAGTTTCCTGAAGGACTCCAGCAGCTGCTGCACTATTTCTTCATAGTTGTCCGCGCGCTCGTTCCCCAAGAAGTTGTCCGTCACAGCTTTGAAGCTCCTCCACGCTGCCAGCTCTTTGGGGTTTAGAGTTGTCGGAAAAGTTTCGTCCTTCATAATCTGTCGGATTTGCGGTCCAACAAAGACACCAGCCTTGATCTTGGCCTCCGACAAGGTGTTGCCAAACTTTTCCTTGAGGTATAAAAACCCACGCCCATTCAGATCCATTGCCCGTACAAAACTTTTCATCAAGCCGAGCTTTATGTGGAGTGGTGGAAGGAAAACCTTGGCTGGGTCGACAAGGGCGACATGCTTCACGTTGTGTCGACCAGGTACATGCTCTTTTCGCTCTTCCCAATCTTTCTTCGTCCAGTGATTCTTGTCGTCTCTGCTATCCCAGAGACAAAGGAAGCACATGTATTTCGTGTAGCCTGACTGCAGCCCTAACAACAGCGCCACCACTTTCAAGTCTCCGCAGATGTGCCAGTTGAAGTCATTGTACTTGATGGAATCAAGCAGCTGCCGCATAGTCTCATAGGTCTCTGTCATGCCGAACGCGTGAGCCAGTGGGACTGATGGTTTCTCGTTGCCATTGTGGAGCAAAACAGCCTTCAAGCTGTTCTTCCCCGAGTCGATGAAGAGGCGCCAGTCTGCAGGATCGTGATCACACCCAAGTTCTTTCAACAGACCGTTGATGTCACTGCAGAATGTCATCGTGTCTTCCATCTCAAAGAACTCAGCCATGTCTCTGTGACGTGCTCTGAACAAGGATATCTTGGTGTTAGGTTCAAGTAGATTCCACTGCTGCAGCCTTGATCCAAGCAGCTCTGCCTTCGCCTTTGACAGCGAGAGATCTCTTACAAGATCATTTAAGTCTCCCTGGTTCAGAAGGTGTGATTCTTGAGTGTCGGGTTCAAAAGGTTCATCATCACCATCCTCTTCACCACTGCTTACAGCTATGTTCTGATCAGCTGGAGGTGTTGGAACGGGGTTCTCGTCATCATGAGGCACAGGTTTACGAGCAGAGACGCAGTCAGCGTACTTGATGTGACCTTTATTCTTCTTGTTGAAGCCGGCGATGCTTGTGCAGCAGAAATAACAATCATCATGATGATTCTGCGGCTCACGCCATATCATGGGCACCGCAAATGGCATGCTCGCGCGCTTGCCCACCAACCACTGAGTCAAGGTTGTGTGACAGCTTGTGCAGCAGATGTGTGGTGCCCAGCTCTGTTCTTGGTCCCCCACCTTACACCCGAAGTAGTGAAAGTAGGCGGCCTTCATTTTCACTGCTGTAGATATACTTCGCTGTTGATCTTTTTTGGTATACCGACCAGACATAACAGAAGTTGTCAGGATGATTGGTACAGGAACGCCTACTCATCTTTATCTGAAAGAAAGAAATATAACACAAGTTTACAACAATTGTACGAAATAGACATGTTAAAGACATATGTAAATTTCATTGAAATCCTGACTTCTCGGCAATGGGAATATTTCTGTTCCTGAAAATCCTGACATGATACAGCAAAACGGTTATGATTTTTGAAATCAGCATACCCAAATTAGTCTTAATCACTTTACACATCTCCAGTAAAAAAAAATTTTTGAAATTTGTTGTTCAGTGTTATTATCATTATGCACAATTATCACGATGATTACGTACCATTATCAGATTGTACAATTATCATTGTCAATATGTAAAATTATCACGATATACGATTATAATATTCTCATGATAAAGGTTGGTTGAAAATTTGATGACGAAAACTCAAAATGAGTAAAAAAAATAAAAAGAAAAAGAAAAAGAGTGATGACCTGGACGGACAGACAAACAGACAAGCCGGTAGGCGGACATGGGTAGTCGACTATCCAATAGAACCTGACGTGATGGGGCCGTTCGATGGGGAATGACCTGAGGATTAAGCACAAGAAAATTCATGACTCTCGCTTCAAGGGTTAATGATGCAGATTGATTTTTCATTAAAATACCCCCACATTTAGAGGTTTTTTGGCCGTTGCTAGGCAACAGAGGGGTCCATAGCAACGGTTCTTTCTCACACATAACTAGGATATACCATGAACCTACCATACCAGTTTCATGTATATCTGACTCATAGTCTCTGAGATATAATGAACTTCGTTTTTTTATTGTTTTCGACCAGGGTTCATTCAAAGTCCATCTTCTCCGACAGTTTTCATAGGATCCGGCTGGAAATTTTTGACAATATGGCTGAATGTACTGCCCACAGTCGGCCGTGGCCCGATTTTTTATTTTCGAAAAAATTAATTTTGTATGATTTTTCAAAAATTTCAAAGTCCCGTTGCTCGGCAACCAAAGGGGCGTTAGCAACCAGTACCTACGCGGCACAACGAGGTCATAAACTGGTTCTACCACCCAAATTTCATCAAAATCGAACTGCAAGGGGGTCAAAAACCCCCGACAAACACACACAATGACAGACCGACACCACGACCAACAAATAAGGGTAGATCAAAAAAAAAATGTATCGAAAAAAAATTTTTTTTCGATAAAATTGTTTTTCGACTCGATCGACTACCCAACAATTGCAAAACTCCGCTAATTATTTACTGTGTAACACGCAGAGGGGTACACAGGTGTCATCAACCAGACACCGCCATCAACCAGACATCAACCAGACACCTTCCTTGGGTTAACCTGAGGTGGTCCCTTTGGGTGGGTGCTTGGAATGTCCCATCCCTAAGAGAGGATGATCACCTGTCTCTGTTATCATCTGAGATCCAGCATTTGGACATCGGTATTGCAGCACACTCTCTGAGGTTCGGAGACCGGATTGCGGCGAGATCATGGTGGGTGGTTACACCGCTTATTGGTATTGTCGCTCTGATAGTTACCATGCCAAAGGAGTTGCCATAGCTATGTCAAATAAGCTTACTCCCATGATAATCGAGGTAACACCGGTCAACGAGCGCATTACAAGACTGAAGATTTGCCACTCATTGGGTATTTCCTGAGGTGATCTGTATATGCGCCGACTGAGGCGAGTGATCTCATTGTGAAGGAGGCATTCTATGCAACGCTCGAGCCTGTTTTTTGATGAGTGCCCCAGGCAAGGTACTCTTCTAGTCTTGGGGGATTTCAATGCATCGACTGGCACTGGCCCATGGGTGTGCAACTGTGAACCAGAAGAGCATTTAGTTCCTTGACTTTGCAAGAAGTCATGGACTTCGGGTGGCTGGTTGATGGTTTCAGCACCTGCAGCCGCATCGCTCGACTGGGTATTCCAACGCTGGTGGGGTGGCAAAGGAGATTGACCATGTACTCTTTGATGGTCACTGGAGGATGATTCGGAACTGCAGGGTGCACAGAGTGCTCAATTCATCAATACCGACCAACTCTGAAGTTGCATCTTAAATCTGGGAGAATGGTACCATCACAGCCTAGGCTGTAAGTTAGCAAGCTCAAGGATGAGAGGGTAGCTGAGGAGTTTGCGAACAGTCTGAGTGGGGAGAGGGGGAGGGTCTGGGTGTTTTTGGGAATCCTGAAGAGTTGTGGAGTGCCTTCAAGACTACCTTCCTTGATATTGCCGGTGGATTGCTTGGAACCAACTGACAGGCAAAGTAGAACTTTGTCTCCCAAGGGACACTGGATACCATTGAACAGAGTTGCAGGGCCAGGCTTAATGGTAGAGCTGAGCTGTTCATGGAGTTTAGGCATAAAACTGTACGTGTGCTGAGGACGGACAAGGAGGCCTGTGTACGAGGAATCTGTCAAGGGGTACACCGGTACAGCATCACCTGTGGTGAAGTGATTCTAGGCCTGCTTACAGAGGAAGTCATGTGTTGTGTGTTCCTTGTTCCTTCAAGCCCGTGCCTTGCTGTACTGCAGTGAGAGCGAAGGGTGGTGGGCTCTTGACAGAGGTGTCCAAAGTGAAGGCCTGCTGGGCCGGTTACTTTAAGCAGCTGTACCAAGCTCACTCACTGGATGTTGAATTGGACATCAGAGATGTAACTATTCCTATTGCTGACCTTACAATCAACGATGAACAACATTAGTTTGTGGAAACACGAGCTGCAGTAAACCGGTTGATATGGGTAAACCTCCTGGGATCTGTGGCTTCCAGACTGAACTTCTCAAGGCTAGTGGAAATGCTGCACTCGTGTCATTGCATGCAGTTCTGTGCTCTGTTTGGAACACAGGGTTCATCCAAACTGACTGGAAGAGAGGCCATGCTGTTGCTCTCTGGAAAGGGAAGGGTGATTGCCAGAACTGTAACAGCTAACGAGGGATGAGGCTGCTCTCAGTGCCGAGCAAGCTCTTTGCTCGGATAATTATTGATGGAGTTTGCCACTGTCTGCTTGAGCACCAGGGCCCAGAGCAGTCGGGCTTTACACCAAAGTGGTAAACGATTGACCGTGTCCTTGCTCTTTGGGTCCTCCTCGAATGGAGACAAGAGTTTCGGAAGGGCAACTCACAGCTTATGTTTATCTCCACAAAGCATTCAATTCGGTGAATCAGGATACCCTTTGGAGGACTCTCTGTTTTCATGGTGTGCCACTAAAACTGATCAATGTGATTTATGAACTATACTCTGGTACTGAGAGTGCTGTGAGGTGTGGTGGTTCAACATCCAACTTATTTTCAGTTGTTACAACAGTTTGTCAGGGGTATGTGCTGGCCCCCATACTTTTCAACGCTTGTATGGACTGGATTCTGGGGAGAATGTCGGAGAGATCAAGCTGAGATGCATCGTTTGGGAATATCACGATCTCTGACCTTGATTTTGCAGATGATGCAGTCAACATTGCGGAGATGCTGGATATCCTTATGGGGACCCTAGAGGCACTGAATGAGGAGTTAGAGCCGCTGCGATTATGCGATTCCTGGGTCAAAACTAAGATCCACACGTTGAATTACATCTTAGATGCTGCTATCTTGTCTCGATCTGTTTGTGGTGAGGATGTTGAGGTCAGGGAAAGATTCAATTACTTTGGCCGTGATATTCATGTCTCCGCATATTGTGAGCCAGAGGTCAATAGACGCCTCGGTTGAGCCTGTGGAGGCTTGGATTCACTGGATTATGGGGTGTGGCACTGTGTAGGACAAAAGTCTGAGTCTTTACCTCCTTGGTGCTTTCAAATCTTGCTCTACGGATGTGACACTTGGATTCTGACCAAGGATCTGAGATGGAGACTTAACTCCTACGGTACCAGGTCCCTTTGGAGAATCCTTGGCTACCGCTGGTCAGACTTTGTGTCCAATGAGCATTTGCTGAGAGAGACTCAGATGAGATTTGTTACCTGCATGATCCGTGAGCGTCAGTTGCGGCTGTATGGACATGTGGCTCGTTTTCCTGACGCTGATCCTGCTCACCAGATTCTCTCAGCGAGGGAGTCTCATGAACGGAGGAGGCCAACGGGTCGACCAAGTGTCTCATGAATGCAGCAGGTTGATCGGCATCTCAAGGAGATGGGGCTGGGCCAGGCATCTGCCTGGGGGATGGCCAAAGGCCCTTGGAGTACCGGCGGAAAGTGGACGCAGCGACGCGCTGCTCTGGCACATGCTCCCATACCTGTCCTGTATTGCTCAAATAATATACTAGTTTAGAAAGTCTAGGCTGTGGAAAGTAGGAAAAAAAAAAGACATTAAATCTTTAAACATTACATACATCATTTCCGGAATATAATGCCATGTACAGGACACCGTGGTTCCAAAGGGAAATAACTCTTCACAATGACTGAAAACAATGTAACGTCGATAGTTTCAATATGATGAAAAATCAGAGGCCAGTTCCAAGGATAACTGTGACATCTAAGGACACAATTGCACTTGGCAAGATTGATATAATTTTCAACAAATCACAGTACAGTGACATGTCAATGCTCAATTATGAGAAGTTTGACCTGCCTACAATAGAAGAATCAACATGAGAACTTGATCTTCTCTCAGAACTCCAATGGAACATTCGATCAACAACATCCAGGTGGTCATGGTTGATGAAGATGGTACAGCAAGGTTCCCATCCTGGACAATCATACATCAGTTTCTTGCCAATGATTGATATAAATCTGAGTGACATTAGCTCTACTTGAATAGATTACAATGAAGTTTGTCTGTACCTAAGAAAATTGCTATGGATCAGATGCAGTTCTCACATTTGGCCAGACATTTTTTTGGAAAGCCCTGCCAATCATCTCCAATGAACAGACAAACAGTGACCTCAAGTCAATTGTGTTGAGACTGAGGTTTCCACATATAAATGAGCTTTCTGGGATCCACCTGCCATCTCATGGATTAATTATGCAGGCCTCTATGAACTCCTTGAAACTGTATATGCTTCAAATGCAGTTGGATAGATGCTGACTGGGAAGTCTGTATTAAATTTTATTGTCGCACATACCCATGCATTGTTGTGCTTCTGGCGTGGCACATACCCTTGGCAACATGGATCCAGTTTTGCATCAATCTGCAATATGTATGTGGAATATGTCACTAACCCACATGGTCTAGTGGATAGGATACCTGGTTTACACCCAGGTGGCCCAGGTTGGATTCCCAGTGTGGGCACCACACTAGCAGGAGTTGCAACTGCCAGTGTAGCAGACTCGAGTAAAATTGAATGAAAAGCAATCAAAAGGTGTAACCAATGTCGCTCGATCATATGATAATATGTCACTCGAAGTATTCAAACACTGTAGTTGTGTTTGATGGATACTCAGTTGGCCTATCCACAAAGGACAGAGCACAACTGAGATGCAATGGTGGAGCACCTCGACCAGGATGTGCATCTCACATCAAAGGAGCAGTTTCTGGCCAACACCACAAACAATGGTTCATCCATCTGCTCAGTGAAAAGATGGAATAAAAGGGATGCAAGACATTACTGCATGCTGTTGGTGATGCAAACCAGCTGATTGTTCAAAGTGAAATAATCATCTGCAACTAAAGGTGTGACTGTGTTTGGAGAAGAGGACAATAATTTTCTTGTGTTCCGATGCTGCCATGCCGACCTCAGCTCCAATGACATTTTCTTCAAATATGAGTCTAAGCAATCCATTGCTAAGAAAAAGCGAGTATGGAATATAAAGTGGATAAAGCAGAAACTTGGGCCTGAAATCTGTCACTTGCATTAATTTGTGCATGTCATAACAGGATGCGACACCACATCTCGTATGTTTGAAATTGGCAAGGGTATGGCACTGAAGAAACTTATGTGATCCTAATTTCAGGTACAGGGCTGAAGTGTTTTTCCCAGAAGGGCACTGAAGGAAGAAGTTGTCGGAGAAAAAGAGGAAGCACTTCTTGATCTGTACAGTGGTACGTACTTCCAGTGAAGGTTTGGATGTTTTGAGGTGCAGAAAATTTTGTAGTAAAGTCATGACTAACACTCCTTTTGTTCAGGTTCACGTCTTACTTCCGAATTCTGCAGCACAAAGCCACAAGATCAGTGTACATATCTGCAAGTCCAGCATTTGATTTCTCAGGATGGGAATCTCATCCAACAATAATGGGGTTGGGTCACTGCTAAGGACAAGCTTCCTCCTATCTGCACTCACTTGCCTCCAGCCCTTCAGAACTTATTCAAGTTTCTCAAACCGTGTAATTGTAAAACAGACTGTGACACCAAAGCTTGCAACTGGAAGAAACATGGTTTGTGGTGTTAAGTTGGATGTGGAGAAAGTCGCCATGTCAGCTGTTCTAATCCATCTTCTGTGGTTCAAGGTAACCTTTAATGAGGATACACAAATCGTCTCAAATTAGTTTGAGATGAGATAACCTGATCTGAAGGCAAGAGAATGTTACATATTAGGCTGCAACCTGAGACCATTTATCATTCAGTTTCATTCCGAGGTCGAAGTTCAAAAATATAAACATTAGTAGTCAGAGAACTAGAGAAGATCTCGCATATACGAAAAGTTTAACTCTTGATTGCTGCCAGTTTCGATGTTTTGTCAGCTTTAAGTTGGACTATTTCTCCACGTTGAGGCATGAATTACGTACTGCTTTTTGAATCCTGACCAATCACAGTGCTTGCTTGTGTCACATGATGTGCCCGATCGTGGAACATCAATCAATCAGAGGTTCGTCATGTCGAGCACAACATCATCTTTGAAGTGCTTTAAGCACTGCAAAAAATGTTTAAAAAGACCTTGTTCACCATTTACTCCACTTGGAGTAAATATTGCGAATGTTTGATGAAGTGGGTTGGAATGGCTGGTGCTTGGCAATATGTAATTGACAAGGATCATGAGCATCTCGTCGAAGTGAAGTACAGACAATCCTGCTGAAGCAGGTTTTCATGTCACTTGTTAACGGAATTTTTACCTCCACCACCAAAGGTGAAGGAGGTTATGTTTTCACCCCTTTCTGTCTGTTTGTTACGAAATCTAAAGATTTCGTAAGTATATTGATGACTTCCGTCATCTGTTTGTGTGTTTGTTTGTGTGTGTTTGTTTGTTTGTAGTCACATTTCGAGTTTGATAACTCGAGAACGGAAGAAGCTACCAATGTCAAATTACACCACGTGATTCAGGAGGGTGATGGCTAGTGCTGATTAGATTTTGGACGAAATTGGTCAAAGGTCAAGGTCACGGTGAGGTCAAATATTCGATTTTTGATGGTTTGGTACTGATAACTCGAGAACGGAAGAAGCTACCAATGTCAAATTACACCACGTGATTCAGGAGGGTGATGGCTAGCGCTGTTTAGATTTTGGTCAAAATCGGTCAAAGGTCAAGGTCACAGTGAGGTCAAACATAATTCCGTAAATTCATGTGGAGAAATGGAGTATTTTTTTGCTTCGCTCGACATTACGAGTTCGTTTTAACTTCGATTTTAATTTTGTCTTCGGTTTTTGCGATCGCTTAGGAAGCTTAAAACTCGGTTGTCGAAATTCTGGTAAAAATCGGATGTTTTGGAGACGTTTTAAGATTGTATAAAAAATATTTCACTCGCCGCATTACAGCTCGTCACGTGGTGCAGCGCGCTCGAGCAGAGGCGTCGTTGATCACGTAAAAGTTTTCCGTGTGCGCGCTGACAGTGTTTTCGATAAAGATGGTGTTTAAAAGTCATTTTTTTATCCCAATAAAGGTTATCGTCGCATGCCTGACTCGCTAAGCCGTCGGATTATGTAAAAATTGTTGGTGGATGGCCAAATATTACGGTTTTGTGACTTTGATAAAATAATATTAAATAATTGCGTGGAGAAATGGAGATTTTTGCTTCTGTCGACGTTATGATTTTTGATGTTTTGGTACAGAATCATCGTAGAAACTTCTGGTTTGCGTCGTTACTTTCTCTAGAAACAACTTTTATTAGACAAGGTCAGAGGTCAAGTTGACGATTTCGTAAGTACCTGTCTATGACTGCTTGTTTGGTTGTCTGTCTGTGTGCAGGATCTGTCAAACAGTTGTGGACGGATTCGGATTAAATTTTGTGGACAGGTTCAGTGTGTGACAAAGACGAAGTGATTAGATTTTGGTGAAGATCTGGATCCGGATACTAGAATTTTTTAAGAGATTCTTCACCATTGAGAGATAGGGCCAAAAACAATAAATAGCACATATATCTTAAAAAGTTATGGACGGATTCAGACAAAACTTGGAGGACTATGTTGGGTGCGTGATAAAAAAAAGAATTGATTAAATTTTGGTGAAGATCCGAATCCAGATCCGGACATGATCATTTTTTAATAATTCATCATTATTGGGAGATAGGGCCAAAAACGAAAAGGAGAATGATATTTACTCTCGCCAAAGGAGAGGGTATTGCATTTGGGTCCGTTTGTCACTTGGCAAAATAAATTTTAAAAATTGACAAGTATGTTGATCGCCTCTGTTTGTTTGTGTGTTTGTGTGTTTGGTTGTTTGTTTGTCTGTCTGCTCAGATTTTTTCAGAAATTTTCAGAGATTGATGTCACCAACTTTGCGACGATCCCACATTAATGTTTCCTGAAATTTGGTTGATAGAAAAGGTCTACATAGGCCAATTTGAGCCACATTTTCTAAAATCGTCAATTTTTCATCGGATTGACTTGAAATTTGAAGAGCTTTTTCATGTCAGGTCGCTAAATTCAACAACCAATTAATTTTAAGGTCAAAAGGTCAACATAGGCTTAATTTCTAAAATTATCGAGAGGGCCAAAAACGAAATATATCACTATATCTCAAAAAGTTGTGGGCAACTTATGACAAAACAAGGTGGATGAGTTGAATAGGTGATGAGAACCAGTGGATTGGATTTTGGTTCGGATCCAGCCCATCAGTGGGATACAAAGCGTGAACTGTTCCACCTGGTAGAGGTATGTGCTCTACTGAGTGACATTCTACTTTGTGCTGTTTTGCCAAGTTGTCACTCAGTGATTTTTCATTTGTCTTTGTTTCTTTGTCTGTCTGTCTGACTGCACAGAACTTTCGTGTTTTTCTCCGCAACCGCTTCTCGGATTGAGACAAAATTTTCACCATTGGTGTGACTACTCATTTCGAATGTTGTAATGATAATTATGACGTCATAGGTCATGTGGTGTGGTAGGTCAGGTCAGGTATGGGAGCATGTGCCAGAACAGTGCGTCGCTGCGTCGACTTTCTGCCGGTACTCCAGGGGCCTCCGTCTGGCCTTCCCCCAGGCAGATGCCAGGCCCATGCTCATCTCCTTGAGATGCTGGTCAACCTGCTGCAACCACGAGGCACGTGGTCGGCCCATTGGCCTCCTCCACTCACGAGACTCCCTTGCTGAGAGAATCTGGTGAGCAGGATCAGCGTCAGGAAAACGAGCCACATGTCCATACAGCCGCAACTGACGCTCACGGACCATGCAGGTAACAAATCTCATCCGAGTCTCTCTCAGCAACAGCTCGTTGGACACAAAATCTGACCAGCAATAGCCAAGGATTCTCCGAAGAGACCCGGTACCAAAGGAATTAAGTCTCCGTCTCAGATGCTTGGTCAGAGTCCAAGTCTCGCATCCATAGAGCAAGACTGGAAGCACCAAGGACCTGAAGACTCAGACTTTCGTCCTCCCGCACAGGTACTGGCAGTGCCACACTCCATGATCCAGTGAATCCACGACTCCCCAGGCCTGACCCAGACGTCTATTGACCTCTGACACACAGCCAGCAGAGACATGAATATCACTGCCAAGGTAAGTGAATCTCTCCACGACCTCAACATCCTCACCACAAACAGACACAGACAGGACAGCAGCATCCAAGATGTCATTGAAAGCCTGGATCTTAGTTTTGACCCAAGAAACTCGTAATCCCAGCGGCTCCGACTCCTTATTCAGCACCTCGAGGGCCCCCAAAAGGCTATCTTAAGCCTCCGCAAAGATGACTGCATTATCTGCGAAATCAAGGTCCGAGATCTTGACATTTCCAAACGATGCACCGCAGCTTGATCTTTCCGACATCCTCCCTAAAATCCAGTCCGTACAAGTGCTGAAAAGTGTGGGGGCCAGTACACACCCCTGACGAACTCCAGTAACAACTGGAAATAAGTCAGAGATGGTACCACCACACTTCACAGCACTCTCAGTACCAGAGTAGAGTTCAGACATCAGATCGATCAGTTTTGGTGGCACCCCACGAAGACCAAGAATCCTCCAGAGGGCATCCCGATTCACTGAATCGAACGCTTTACAGAGATCAACATAGGCTGCAAGCAGCCCCTGCCGAAACTCTCGTCTGCGTTCGGTGAGTACACGAAGAGCAAGGATACGGTCAATCTTTGACCTCTTTGGTGTAAAGCCTGACTGCTCTGGACGCTGGTGCTCAAGCAGATGGTGGCGAACCCTATCAAGAATTATCCGAGCAAAGACCTTGCCCGGCACTGAGAGCAGCGTCATCCCTCGGTAGTTGGTAGCCACAGTGAAAAAACGGAAAAACTTTGGACCCCTATCACTGAAACCACACCAAGGAAAAAAAATTGAAACTTGGCACATGGCAAGTACTCCTCATGGGGAATAAGTTATTTTTTATGACGTCATTAGTGCCATCGTTATGATGTCATAATTGCATATGCAGAACGCCACATCCGATCAGTATGAAAATTTTTGAGGATCATCGAGGGAAAAAATGGTCCACAGAAAAAAACATTTCATGACAACATCGGTCACGTGATTTGGCAGCCAGATTGTTAAAAAAAATTTTAAACCTTCAAAAATCATCTTCTCTGACGTGGCTGAACAGATCAAGGCAAAACTTTACAAATATGACCGCCTATCCATGAGGAAGAAAAGGTTCACACATATGATGTCATTGGTCACATGGTTTGGCAGCTACATTGGATTTACCCTCAAACCAAAAAAAAAAAAACTTCTCCAGAACGGCTGGACAAATCTAGGGGAAACTTCACACAAGTGTTCCACAAGCCAAGGGTGTACAAGTGTGTTCAGGAATAATTGATAGGTCACATCGTTTGACAGCCATCTTCGATTGAAGAAAAATATTAAATAATGTTTTCTCTGGAATCAATTGATCAATCGATGTGAAACTTCACATTGCCGATCGAGTAGAGATGGGGAATACACGTTTTAAATTTCAACTTGATCGAACACATAGTCTGACAGCCAGAATTATTTCATTTTTGAGAAGGGTTCGTTTTATTTAAATTATTATTATGTTTTATTTTTTAATAAGACTAACTTGGCTGTGCCTGGATGGGTTTGAGGGTCGAGGAGTAGCTGCTGAAATGCGAATCCTATCCAGGCTCCTCCTGATGACTTCATGTTTGCTATTTTTTCTTGTTTGGGTTCCTTCTGATGACTCCGATGCAGGACTGTACCAATTTTGTCTTCCATTTGATTTGAATCAATTTATTACCCTCGCCAGAGGAGAGTGTACTGCGTTTGGGTCTTCTTGTTTGTCTGTTTGTTTGTCCGCACAGAACTTTCATGTTTTTCTCTGTAACCGCTTGTCGGATTGAGACAAAATTTTCAGCATTGGTGCAACTACTCATGTAGAATGTTTTAATGATGATTATGACGTCATAGGTCACATGGTGTGGAGACATATTGGAGAAACAGAAAAACTTTGGACCTCTGCATCTCTGAAACTGCACGAAGGAAAAAAATTGAAACTTGACACAAAGCAAGTACTCATGGGGAATGTGTGATTTTTTTATGACATCATAGGTGCCCTCATTATGACATCATAATTGCATATGTAGAACGATGCAATCCGATCAGTATGAAAATTTTTGAGGGTCAGTTCGGGATAAAATGTTCAACAGAAAAAAAATTATGATGTCATCAGTCACGTGATTCGGCAGCCGATATTGTTTAAAATAAAAATTAAAAAAACCTTCAAAAATCTTCTCTGAAGTGACGGAGCAAATTGAGGCAAAACTTTACACGTATGACCGCCTGTCCTTGAAGAACAAAAGGTTCACACATATATAACATCATAGATCGCATGGTTTGGCAGCCATATTGGATTTACCCTAAAACCTGTAAAAATACACCACTTATAAAGAAGTCCTGGTGAGGGTCTGCAATCTCTGATTGCTGTTTTTCTTGTTCAAAAATGTATTGAGCCCGATATGTTCTTATGGATCAGGCATTGCGTGGCGGAGGCATTCGCTCTATCGAGTGCCCTTCCAGTTTAATCAGCGTCTGATTGAACATAGTGAGAAAAAAGGATGAGAGAGGAAGCTGTGGTTTACCTCCTCCAAGTTTGAGGGGTTGTCAGAGTTGATTTGTGCTAGTTCTGCCTATCTACTTCAGCTCAACCAAAGCCCATGGAAAAAGATTACATTCACGATCGAGCCTTCATGCCCGAGAAGATGTCCTGCTTGCAATGTGCATAATTTACAAGAAGGTGGAACACTGTATGAGAGCGTCTCATAAAACACCAAAAGAAACCTTAGTAGTAGCTGAGACATTGATAGCAGGTAAGTAAATTAGCAAGTAAATCTTCAAAGAGTGTGAAACTACCAAATTTCCTGAATAAGTGAAAAGGATAAATGCAAAATATTTCTGATAACTTGGATGACTTTTCAGGAAAACTACTGGAAACTGCCACACTGAAACACGATAAAAGCATTCTGATGTATATCAGAGAAAAAGACCGTGTCGTCCTTTAAATGAGATATCATCAGGCTTGCTGCAAGGAATATTGCACATTCCTGTTGAATAAGCAGAAACCAAGAACTGCGTCTGAGGGGTAAAAATGATCATATTGAATGCAACAGTAAGTTTATGTCAAAATTAAGGATGGACATGATCTGACATTATAATTATGTAATTCCAGTGCCAACTAGGCCGCAGCCTATGCTTCATTTCACAGTACGGTCATAGAGGACGAACTAATCAAGAATCATTAAGTATTCCAGATGACCAAGCTCATCACTTTATTCTTGAAATGCACTGAAAGAGAACGAGCTACCCTTCAGGTAAACGCACCCATGCAATGAATGGCACTTGTTATCATTTGCTGGCAGACATCTGAAAATGTCCTCAAAACTCATGCATAGTGACGTCCCAGTCATTGAGAGTGAATCAAGTTATCATTCAGTAGCTTCAGCACCTCAAGTTGATGAAACTTTGCATATCTACCAAGCAGTGTTATCATAAAGAATACCTTGCAAAGAACACCTACTCTGGACTGTCCATGGCCACCAACTGCTGCAGATCTTACCTTGCATTTGCTGAAGATACCATCCCCATTGAACTGTATCACCTCCTTGCCTGGAGTGTTGGACTGTCAGATTATCTTATAATGACAAACTTTGTCGATATAGATGATGACACTAACGTCACCTTCACATCAATCAGTCAAGATGTTTGTTTACTTGGCTTCTGAGGGTCGTCCCCTGATATTAAAAATTATAAATTCCCCATCCCCTGATGGACATAGATAGACAGTATCAAACAATGAACTGTCTATCACATGTATGACAGTTGCCCCAGTCCCAGAGTGTGTCCTCAAAGTGAATGTTAATTGAAACTTTGTGAAAACTCATTTTGAAGGAGGGCTGTACTGGTGTCATCGGTTGGGTTTGTCTTGCAACGATTTTTGAGGATGTAAGAAGTGTAAAAATAATACCGCCACTGACGAAGAACAGTGCCTGTGGGGTGGTAGGGTGTCAATGTTGTGATGATGGGCTGATGGCGCAGATGATTAATCTGAAATGCCGGTATTTTGTTGCAGCAATTTGTGTAACTGCATACTTAATACTATGAATTTATATAATATACAAAATAATTAATTTGTGTCCCAGTGTTACTGCATATAAAATGATTGGTTTCATTAGGCATCGTAAAGCGTGATGAGTCCGATGGAAAATGGAATGCATTTGCCAATAAAATATGATCATGAGATGCTGTAATATAATAATACTGGTTCAATGTCCAATAGTCGATAAAGTCTGTTATATGAGAATATTTCATTAAAGCAAATGACATAGGCTCCCCAGCAAAGATGCCACCTTGCTCCGCCTGGCTAAAAACCTTGCCCTAATAAGCTCAGAAACTATTTTCATTGGTGGCCCCTCTGCTGTCGCCTCTGCTACTGCGGACATCAAACTTTTTTTTCTCGAGTAGTTTTGTCTGCACACAATGGATCACCGATTTTGGAAGGTGTATCTCAAGTTCTGTTGGAGATATTTAAGAAATTCAAAGTTTATAGAAACCTACAGTGCATTACAATATTTTTTTTACAAAAGTCAAAAGTGTCAATTTCACAATTTTACTGAATCAAGTATGTACCACTCAAAGCCTTCAAAACCAGTCTACCAATAGTACCCAAGAAGGTCCACCATTGTTTAGAATACCGAGGCCCAAGTACATTTCATATGGAAAATACTGTACCGAGAAGTTGCCATCAGGGCTCAAAAGGGTACATTTTTCGCTCAACATTTGACCTTGCTGTATGAAATAACTGGCAGGATTTCAGAGTTAAACTATTTACCTGAGGTCAGGCATGTTGTCAGCAATCCGAAATCATATATAAATCATAGAATTAAGAGATGGGAGTGAAATCCATTTTCTGAGCATAATTCATCATTTTAGGTTGCAGCCTATTGTATATGGCTTAATTTGGGATCTTGAGAAGATGTAATGCTGTCATAACAATGGGAAGTGTAATTACTGATCCTGGAGGGGCTGGCAGGATGGCCAAGATGTTTGTACACTCATCTTGCCTGGGTTCCCACCTCAGCCCACCAAAAACTGTTATCGTGGTGTCTCTCATCTCGTGTTGCCTGGCTGAGTGAGCCTTTCATGGCTGAGTGAGGTTTCAGCCATGAAAAAGTGACACACAAACGAATAAATGAACTTATTTATAAGATTTCAACATTTTCAATGCACAACATGTGCTCGAACCCCAACGCAGTTTCATTTTCCTATGAAGCGCCTTGTTGGGTCGGCGGGGGGGGGAGGGGGGGAGAGATTTCATTTTTGTACCCATGACCTGACCTGACTGTATGTTTGTAAAACATACAGCATGTTTGTAACATCCCCAGCATGTTTGTAAAATATGGTGGTTGGCTCAACCGTTTTTTTTTTTTTTTAATATGATTTTCAGATATACACACAATACCTAGATAATATAATAGTTGGGGGGGGTAAATTTTGGGCATGATTTTTTTTGGGTGCCCTTGACTTGAATTGGGTACTCCCAGCACTTGTGCAAAATCAGTTGGAGGTTGGCCTCGCCGTTTGTTTTTTTTGATTTTCAGAAATACACAGAGAATTTCCTTGAGGCGGGGGGGGAGTGGGGGTTGTGGGGGTCAGGTGGTATCTTACAACCTTGTCCAGATTGTGAAGTTCCTACATCCAAAATTTGGGGCCCCTAGGTGCTGAGGTTCGGCCGTAAAAGATTAATGTATAAACAAACACACAAACACTTAGAAAATATTTATATCGATAAAAATCAAATCATATATTTTGCAATTTGTTCGAGGTTACCCTATTTTGTCAGAGACTGACTGGACTAAAGCCCTGCTAAGAGTCAATCATAATGAGTGCACAAGAATCACATTTAGACCAGACGAGGTGAGGCTTTTTAAAGCACTGTTGGACTCCGCTATTCACTGATTCGCTATTTGCAGACCCTGCTTATTCGCTGTTAATAAAATGGGGCCTGCTTCAACATTCGTTGCCCTGTGCTATGCATATTCACAGGTTCATTTATTTTTATTTTTTCGTGTTTTCGCAGTTTTTCTTGAGCATATTTGTGGGTTTTTTTCACATTTTCGTGGGTGTATTCATGGTTTTTTTTGCAGGAGTATTCGCGGTTTTTCACGGGATTTTTGATTTTTCCCACATGAATCACCAACTTCCGGGAACCAATCCCCCCCTTTTTCTATTGAAACAATGCCCCACCATTCACGGATTTGACATTAGCGGCATTTTTCAGGAACACATCCCCTGCGAATAGTGGCGTCCAAGAGTACATACAGATTTGGACTGTTTACAACAGTGAAATGGTGATCTTTAGAACAAATACTTTTATTTTAATTCCAACCTGGATGTTAACCTCACCATTACAAATAACATATTCACTTTTTATCTGAATTATGGACTTGCAAAACAGTACCCAACGAGAACAGCACTGAGTAGAGCACATACCTCTAGCAGGCTGAACAGTTTACGTTTTGTATCCTGACCTTAGCCAAAATCTAACCAACTCATCCACCTATTTTTGTCCGAATCCATCCACAACGTTTTGAAACATCGTGCTTGATATCGTTTTTGGCCCGACCTCTCAAAGGTGAAGAATTACTGAAATTTTTTTTTTAATTATCACATGTCGATCCAGATCTTCAGCAAAATTGAATTGATTCGGCCTTGTCACGCACCCAATCTGTCCACCTAGTTTTGTCCGAATTCATCCACAACTTTTTGAGAGAAATCATGCTATATATTGTTTTTGGCCGATTCCTCAATGGTGAAGAAGCACATTAAAAAATTCTCGTATCCAGATCCGGATCTTCACCAAAGTTTCATCACTTCATCTTTTTCACACACCCAACCTGTTCTTCTTCTTCTTCTTCTTCTTCTTCTTCTTCTTCTTCTTCTTCTTCTTCTTCTTCTTCTTCTTCTTCTTCTTCTTCTTCTTCTTCTTCTTCTTTCGCTGCTTCCGTTAGGGGTCGCCACAGCAACTTATCCATTATGATCCGCATCATGATTTGGCACAGGTTTTATGCCGGATGCCCTTCCTGACGCAACCCTGGTCGCCTCTTATGACACAGGGATATGGTACATCTATTCTAACCGGGGCACACACCGGGCCCAGTACACTGGTACTCACTTTGCCGACCTCGGAAGGATGACAGGCTGAGTCAACCTCCTGGTGTGTATTAATTCAAGTGGCCAACGGGGCTTGAACTCAGGACCTTTTGGATCCCAAGCCGCTACCCTAACCACTACGCCAACACCAAGCTTTCACACACCCAACCTATCCACCAAATTTTGTCCAAATCCATTCATAACATTTTGAAATATTGCGCTCCCAGACAGACAGACAGACAGATAGATAGGAGTGAAAACATAACCTCCGTCCACCTTCGGTGGTGGAGGTAAATAACAAACTCTCTTGAATCTCTTCAAACCCATTCATTCTACCACACTCTCTTTAATCACATTCTACTCTCCAGGCTTTCAAAACAGCTGTTCACCACCACTTATCTTCCCCCATCCAAAACCTCAATCTTTTCTACCCCCTGTAATCAAACCCAAACTCACCTCCTTACAATTCCCTGCTTTCCTTTCCTGAAAGTCCCTGTAATGTCCATCTTGTATACCCTGTGTTCCCCACCCCATCCCTCTCCCTTGCACAGATCTCCTGATGTCTCTGTTCCCCACTGTTTTGTTCTCCCCTCTCCCACCCCTCTTGTCTCATGCCCCCCCCCTTTGCTGTGCGTTGTGTGTTAGCTCTCACATGAGCCTCAACAATATATATATATATATATATATATATATATATATATATATATATACATAAATATTGTTGTGGTTGAGGAAATTCGCAAACCACCATTCAGGTCCCGTAGGTGAGATATCTCTGTAAGTACATGTGTAGTTAGCCCCAAACCCGTTGTTTAGAGGGAATAAATGTGATTCATTCGGGTTGCGACTCTTTAAGATAGCCGTTTTTCTGTTCTATCCTTATTTTGAACCAACCACGTCTCAACCGCCATCACACAACAACCACCAACCGCAACGCCGCTTCACAACAACGCCAACAGCCACGACCTTTACCGTCACGGCTCGCTCCCGTAAACATCGCATCACCGCCATTCCAAGCGTCGCCATGGTCATCACCGCCACAATAAACCCTCCACCACCTTCACCTCTCCTCCTTCTAACGCCATTCCCGCACCGCTTGTGGGCACCGAGCGTCAGGCTGTCCTGGCCTCATGCGGGACGCGCGCTGAACCGCGGGTGCAAAAAGCGGCCTTTCCGAGGAAAAGTCAGATCAGGAATGATACACGCCCACTTCCGATCCGTCCAATCATTAAGCGCGGGGCGATTTGGCCCCGCCTCCAGGCACGTCGGAGTACAATCGATATATGCAAATTCGAGGATCAGGGGAGGTTCACGCCCACTTTTCCTCCGTCCAATGGGCGAGCGTGGCTCCGCCCCCGAGCTCATCCTGATCCGGAAATTTGCATATGGGTTCTCCTGCCGGGCTATAAAGCGCCGAGCGCGGAGCGAATTTAGTCAGTTTTGGGTCGGAAGAGTTCGAGGAAGAGTTTTGGAGAGTTTTGAGTTGGAGAGAAGGTTGGAAGCAGTGAGTTGGAGTCAGGAAGGTCGTGGCAGTCAAGTCGGGTCTGGAGAGTGGCAGTCTGTCGGGGTTCGGAGTCTGTCGGGGAGCTTCTGAGAGAGGAAGCCTGGAGCCTGGAGCGCGGTCGAGGTGATTTGCTGCAGTCGGCTGAGGGGAATTGCGGAGGGGACCGGATACCTCGGGTCCGAGGCAAGGAAGACGGCGGTCGGCGACGAGGTCGCAGTGGAGTCGCTCATCGTGGGACCCAAGCAAGCCAGCTATCCTTTTTCCCCAGAGAATCAACAATTCCCCCCTTCCCCCCCCCCGCGCTGAGATAGTGCGAAAAGGGGGCCCCGTTCCCACCCCACCCCAAGCAGTGCCAACGAAACCCGCGAAGGAGCGCGGAGTCGGGGCACCGCCGCCACATTTGCGGCTCATCACAAGACACGGGTAGGATCCACCCGGTCTCGCGGCCCACAGGCCCCGTCTGCCCCCTTGTCTTTGAGGGTGGCCCTTTTCTTTTGCTTTTGAGTAAATGTGTTGTCGGCGCCATCTGTAAAGTAAAACTATGTAAGTGTTGCCGTGTGCTCGTGTAGTCGGTAGTAGATCTGCATTGTTGTGTTTCTTTTGTAACATCTGCTTTTGGTGCATAATTGTTGTAATTGTATATGTGTGCTTTCCGTGTGCTGCGGAATAAATGTTCCTCATGTTGAACTGTTTTCCCGTTTCGCTTCGTCTTTTCTTTGATTGAATCTCCATCTTGCTTCACATCAAGGGTTGGTAGTGGGCTTAATATGCCCGATAATTAATCGGAACCGTCGAGGCCGACGATAACACCGCTCGGTTATCCCGCTAGTACGGAACGGGTCGCTTAAGTGGCCCGTGTCCGGAGTCGACCTGCGGCGAGGTGCGATCGCTCGGTCTACCCTCCGCGTGGGTACTTAGGTAGGTCGAATTAGGCGAACAACCCTATCCCACGCGGGGGGGCCGATTGCCACGATCGTGGTGAGGCCGAAAGGCGCACCCGTGACTAGTTCCCGGAGTTAGTCCGAGAGGGTCACGACAGAATTGTCCGTCCGGTGGGCGACGTGCCGCGATTCGAGTTACGTGGCCGCTCGCACGCCGGCGGGCGCGAATTCGCAACAATATATAAATATATATATATATATATATATATATATATATATATATATATATATATATATATATATATATATATATATTCATATTCATAGATACTGTATATGTATCAGATGTAATGCAATACCTCACACAAATTTTCTAATGCAGCTTGCAAAGGTGTCGTGATCTTCTTATATTTTCTTTATTGTATGCTCTGTTGAAGCTCGTATGAGAGCTAACACACAGAATGTGCAGTTTGTCACACATTCAAGGGGAGCAGGAGACAAGAGAGGCAGGAAAGGGAAGGAAAAAACCAGTGGGGAACAGAGACACGAGGAGATCTAGCTTCTTAAATGTTGAAGATTTGCATAATTTCCATGGTATTTTAGCAGATCTGTAGCTTCTAAAGGCCCAGTCACACCTTGACGTTTTAGCCAGCTTCTGCCGATTTTTGAAAAATTTGTCTAAAACGCTGGCACACGTCGAATACGTTATGGGTAAGTTTTGGAAACATTGAGAGCACGCTGAAAAACACTGCCATACGTCGTAGTACGCTGGCTTTCATCGTTGTACTTTGCGGTTGTCCTCAAATTTTCCATGCTTGAAATTTTACGACTTATGCCAGTGTATGACACAAGTTTCGCTACGCTGGCCATAAGTTGTAGGCACGTTATGCGATCATTGACACACGTCGACACACGTTACTTGCAAGGTACTCATAAGTCAAAACATGTCGATGTAATGGTTAGCGTCAGTGTTCCAGACTCCCTGGTTTATTTATTTATTTATTTATTCTTCAGTATGACGGTGATGTTGACACTTCGATTTCTAGTGCGGTTATGATTTAAATCGTTGAGCGGCAGCCGATTAGTTATATTATATTATAACCGCACTAGAAATCAAAGTGTCAACATCACCGTCATACCGAAGAAAAAAAAATAATATAAACCAGGGAGTCTGGAACACTGACGCTAACCATTACATCGACGTGTTTCGACTTATGAGTAACTTACAAGTAACTTTTGTCGACGTGTGCCAACGATTGCATATCGTGCTTACAACTTATTCCCATCGCATGCGGAACGTGTGTCATACGGCAAGTACGTCGTAAAATGTTTAACACGTTTAAAAGTACAAGACGTACTCCACTTACTACGACGTATGATAGCGTACTTTAGCGTTCTATTCAAGTATACCAAACTTACCCATACCGTATTCGACGTGTGCCAGCGTTTTAGACGCATATTTCAGAGGTCGGCTTACGCTGGCAAGATCGCCAAGGTGTGACTGCGATGTTGACACTCCCATTTCTCCGGCGGTTACGATTTGAATCATTGTGCGGCAGCCTTTTAATAGGCTACGCCACGTGATCGTCGGCAATACGTGCAGCGCGCTATGCATAAGTTGTGAACGCCGACAACAGGCTTAGCATTCGTTGGTATAAGTTATCTCTAAGACAACGAAACGTTCTGTGTCCGTTACTAATATGTTATGCAAACGACCAACTCGTTATGAATACGTCCGAATCTTTAAAAAAAGACATCAAAGTTCAGCGTAAGCCAGCGTTTTACATACATTTTGATACGTTGCCATTGCTGGCGAAAACGTCAAGGTGTGACTGGGCCATAAGGATTTGTCCATTGCATGAGCAATCCCACTGTCAGTGATGATGGTTTCCATTAAAACTTTGCTTTGCTTAATTTCTGCACTTAAATTTTTTCCAATACACTCACTGTAAATCTGAATCTGAAAGGCTACCTTCAAAATAAGATTTTAAAAAACCTTCAGTTATGAAAAGGCTTCGCCGGTTTTTGAGAAAAACGACAGAATTTGGGATCAAAATCGCATTGTAATCAGTCATGAAGTTACATGATATGTCATTCGCGATGACAATACGCATTGTTCACGTCACATCTCCGGCAATCGGCCTTTATTAGACTAACACCGACATCACACACCTTGATAACATTGCTCTTTTATTGATTGGCGAAGCATCATGAACATTGTCCTTATGACTAAGAATCACATCGACCCCTCTCTTCTTCATTTCAAGTCGCAAAAAAAAAATCATCATAACATAATTTTAATTCCAAGTCATGCAATTCAAATACATTTAGTGAATTTAACATTATAAAAGTTGACATGAACAGTTATATAATTTGGATATATTAATTAATCTTTAACCAGTCTTCCTGCCCACTTCTATTAAATGCCCCACTGAGGAGGTGTGGTGATATGCAAATGAAGCATTTGCCAAAACTACTCTTCATAATGTGAAGTCAATCAGTATACAGGCCCAGACAAAAGTATTGCATTTTAAAGGATATTGGATATTTTTCTCTTCCTGACAAAACCATTAACATAGAAATGTGCTCAAGACTGAAGCTGTAAAATGCCTGCTTGCAAACTGCCAACCTTGGGGTTGAAACAGTGGATTATTTGGTGAAATTTTACCACGACCATCACCTGCCGACTTTGTCTATTCTTGACACGATTTCAACACTAATCCAGTTCACTCTTCTGGAAATATTTTGAATATTTCAAGCTGATTACAACATGCATTTTCATTAAAAGCAGTTGTGTTTTAAGCGTGTAATTTGCCTGCAAATTTACTAATATGCAGAGACTTTAGCATGCACGGTTATACACAATGGACATAAATCACACACATGCCAAGGACAAGGACGGCGCTTGCACAAATGCACATGACATGCATTGTTTGGCAGATAAACAGAATGTGAAAATATCAGCTCGACAAAAAATAAAAAAAATCAGATTTCCTCAATCAAAAAAATGCTTCCATTTTCATGCAAATAACGAGAAGGGCACTCGGTGGAGCGCATAACTCCGTCACATAATGCCTGATCCACAAGAACATATCAGGCCCAGTACATTTTTGAAATATCATGCTATACAGTGCGATATCGTTTTTGGCCCGATCTCTCAATGGTGAAGAATCGCTTTAAAAAATAAATAATTCTCATATCCGGATCCGGATTCGGATCTTCACCAAAATCGAAACAATTCGTCCTTGCCACACACCCAACCTGTCCAACAAGTTTCATCTGAATCCGTACACAACGTTTTGAGATATCATGCTATGTATAGTTTTTGGCCCGATCTCTCAATGGTGAAGAATCACTTTAAAAATTCGAGCAGTCGGATCCGGACCAAAATCTAATAAGTTCGTCCTTGTCACACACCCAACCTGTCCACAAAATTTCATCCAGATCTGTGCACAACATTTTGAGATATCCTGCACACAAACAAACAAACAAACAAACAAACAACCAAACAAATAGAAAGGGGTGAAGACATAACCTCCTTCACCTTCGGTGGCAGAGGTAACAAGTAGACACTCTTGATGTGGGGGGAGGAAGCTACATGAGCTTTCACCACCATGTTCTTTCAGGATTTAAAATCATGAAGAACCTGCTTACCCAAGTTCAAGTGATGTGGAATGCAATATGATCCATCATCATTTCTAAACAATCAAACAGGGATTAGTATACTGCAGCATAGTATTAAAATAACATATTCACCTTTGCATTCATAAATACTCTCCCTTCTTTAAGGTGGCATTACTGCTGGCAAAATACATCAGTGAAAGTAGTCTAAACGTCAACCACAATGCTAAACACCAACCAAATCATCATTCACTAGCATGTAATAAAAATAGTACGAGCAGCCAAAAAACAATTTGAAAAGAGGAAAATAGTTGCAAGTAACCTGTTTATACGGAAAAATTCTCACAAATAGGGGAAGATCCCAGATGACATTTAAAAATGAAGTATATTTAAAGGCATACCCAAGGGTGCCAAATTCAGAAGATTCAAAATTCAGGTTAAACCAAGGAATGGAAATTATTTGCCAGGGGCATGCAAACCTCCCCATTCATGCATAAACTCACAGAAGCTTGCCAATATTACATTTTAGGCAAATCCAAATCCTTTTGCTATCTTTTGTTCTGAAAGCTTCTGTAATTATCTTTCCACTCCACCGACCTCTTGGGTTCATGTCTGAAACTGTATTTGGAAGGTTTACTGGAATGTTTAACAATGTGCTTGCTGCATATGTTTTCTGCTGAAAAATACCTTCAAAATGTCCCTCCCAAGGTTAAAATACTGCACATAGGGGCTTTATAAAAGGACTTTTTACATGTTGTACAAGACGATCATCGATTGGTTCAGAAAAAAAAAGAAGATGTGTGCACGTAATCAAGTGTCCACTTTTAAAATCCATTCAAAACCAAGCACTGAAATTGCTTGTCAATAGTTTTTGCACTTCAACAAAAGGTGGGAGCCATATATTCTGGTGCCTCACACTACAATCTAAGCTCATGATGCATACTCACTCCTGACTTGTGAACTTTGGGCAGCAATAATTTGATGGACAATTTTGCGGCATTCAAAGTTAAAGTTTGTATTCATCCCACAATTAATTTGCAATTGGTCAGTGGCTTTGACACTAACACAATTTTTTATTATGGACCATAGCCATCAGAAAACTATACATATTGAAGAAACAGTTTCAAATTGAGCATCTCACCACCATGAGAGCATTTAAATTGATTCAGATGTGGAAATAAATGCGAATTGTTGCTGCCAGCTTGCCGGCTCGATGACAGAAGCCACCATTTTTTTTTTTCCGTCTCCATCCCTACCCATGCCTGGTGTTGGCTTCATGGTTAGAGTGGCGGGCTTGGGATCCTAGGGTCCTGAGTTCAAATCCCACTCAGCTGTTGATTTAATACCAGGTGGGTTTAACTTGACCTGTCATCCTTCAGAGTTCGGCAAAATGAGTGCCAGCAAGCTGGTATACTGTGTCGGAGTGGCGACCCATCCAGAATTGTGTCCACTAGCTAAGGGGACTTCTTAGGCAGCACCAACACTCTGCACAGAGTATCGTTCCAATGGATGGATGGATGGATCCCTATCCTGTCTATAATCCCATGCAGATACAGGCAACTTGCTAGTCAATTACAAAACGACATCCAGTGAGCTGCATAAAATAAAATAAAATAAAAAATCACACAAACAAAACGGTGACAAGCAAGAAACTGCGTTGAGCAAATAGAGCAAAAAGGTTTAAAAATAAACTTCCCTTGCACTGCAATACAGCGTGACAATAATGTAGAACAAACACTATTAAGACCAAGCCGTGCCAAGAATTAGACGAGATTACAGTTTTGATTCCAGAAGCCATGGATTATAGCAGAAAAGAAACGGTGCTCACCACACTAACCCAGCAGGTCCCGAAAGACAAAGGCTTCCATTATTCGATACATGCAGAGTGCAATCAGGTGCAAGCAATTTTGAATGCCTCTGAGAATGGGACACCACCAACATCTATTGCACAGTACCAAAATCACTGCACCCCCTTACCCAAGACTTGTCTCAGTTCCTCCACTCTTGGGCTTCTGTACGATCTTATTGAATGGACATATCCTGTAAATATACCTAAAAGGTGAATAAAGACCGAGGAAACTGTCAGCAAGCAAGCATAAAAAACAGTAATGGCATGCTATATAGCATACAGAAAACACAATGTTTGCTGCACGGTTGGTTGTGAACATCTTGCAAAGCAGTAGCACTGCAGTAAGATTTAAACCAAATGCTCCTGAGGCACTATTCAGAAATACAAGCTACCAACTCAAATAAGTACATGCACAAGAATTTCCTACAAGTTATCATCTGCCTAACAGCTTTTTAGTAAATTTTAAAAACCCTGACTTAATTTTTTTTTAACCCGAGCATCAAATGTCTCTTTCCAATGAAGAACTCAAGGGGGGGGGGAGGGAAGTAGAATTGAGGCTTTACAAAAGGGTCGAAGAAATCATAACCTCTTTCCTTGGCTTTATCCCCACAAGCTACCTTATATAATACCGTGCTGGTTCCTTAAATTGTCTGCTTCATCTTTTTCCATGGTTCAGATTTTAGGTTTTACATGTTTCCTTTGATTTACTTTGTCAGTGCTTTCTCCAAGAATTCCTCTACCCTACACCTCTTCACCTTCCCCCAATTCCCCCCATGACCCCCCCCCAACCTTCACTCCCCTGAGACCTGGGTAGAGGTCGATGAGTGATACCCAACGACATTTTTTCCCCGGATTCGATGTCAGGGTCAATGTCACGAGGTCATGAAAGTTGTGATAAATATAAATGACCGTTTTTACAGCCATTTTTCCCTGCTGTGCAGGGGTTTGGCTTTTTCTTGAGGCAATGTTTTTTTATGGCCGGATGCCCTTCCTGACGCCAACCCTGGTCGCCTCTTACGACACACAGGGATATGGTACACCTATTCTAACCGGGGCATACACCGGGACCAGTACACTGGCACTCATTTCGCCGACCTCGGAAGGATGACAGGCTGAGTCAACCCCCTGGTGTTAATTCAGCAGCCAACGGGGCTTGAACTCAGGACCCTGGGATCCCAAGCTGCCACCCTAACCACTAAGCCAACACCAGGCTTCGGTCATGAAAGTTGTGAAAGTCGCCATTTTCAAAACCTATCTAGTCTGTCATTTTAGAAGTTCGGCAACTGTTTATTGATTATGATAGTAAAAAATATTATCTTATATCTAACTGGACAGATTTTTGAATTTCCCTCCCATTTGGCCGCCACGTAACCTGGAAGATGGTCAAAAACACCTCCCGGTACAAAAAAAAACTTTTTACTTCTGATATTGATGAAATTTGGTATGTGGGTAGAGGTCGATGAGTGATACCCAACGACATCTTTTTTTTCCCGGATACAAGGTCAGGGTCAAGGGCACGAGGTCACAAAAGTTGTGAAAGTCGCCATTTTCAAAACCTATCTAGTCTGTCATTTTAGGATATATCTGGCAACGGTTCATCGATTATGAGAGTAAAAAACATTATAGAGATGACCGTCACCCCCACACGGGGGTAATTTTTATTTGGTGATTTTGAAGGTCATCCTGGAATTCTGCCAAGTGGAAAATTTGAGTGTACTTTGGCATCTTTAAACCATGGGTTTTAATTTCCTCACCAGAAACGTGTGTGTATCTACACTAATAAATGTCAGTGTGTATGTGTGTGTGTGTGTGTGTGTGTGTGTGTGTGTGTGTGTGTGTGTGTGTGTGTGTGTGTGTGTGTGTGTGTGTGTGTGTGTGTGTGTGTGTGTGTTTCCTCCATAACTCCAAAACCATAAAACCTAGCAGCCTGAAACTTTGCATGCATACATATAAAACTCCAAGGATGTGCAAGAGTGAAAAATGAGTGTTCGGGTTAATTAAAACACCCTTTTTGAAGATAATTAACAACCGTGAAGCTATCTGGGGTCTGAAGGCATTTCCTGGGTAACATCACTCAGGTCTGAAGCCACCATATTTTTTGGCCTGCTCAAACATGCCTTAACTTGGAACAGGCCGCAACAATTTCTTTACGACACTCGTGCTTTTTCACTTTCCTCTCATAT
>NC_140966.1:68322555-68352555 GCF_056783735.1 Eptatretus burgeri
TTAACAGCAAAATACTGTCCTTCCGGCTGACTACCTTGCGTCAACTTTTGTACAAAGAAGTCCTGTCTTGGCGGCCTCTGGCTTCGTGCTTGCTGCAGCAAGCCGGTAAGCTCAGGCATGGCCCTGAGCTCTTCCTACTTGACCTGCAGTGAATCGACACCTCACTACTGCCCTCCTTCTACCAAAGTTTCCTGAATGCCAGTCAGTGAGTCATTCCAGTACGAAACAAGGATTCGTATAAATTTTGTAATCTTATGTGTGAACCTGTCTTTTACAATAGCCTGTTCCAATAGCCTGTTCCATCATGACAACCAAAGCAGGTCCCTAATTCAATCCTTCATTGATCAGGTTTCTTCCTTGTAAGGGACTTCGTTAATCATACTTATTCTGGATGGCAGACCCCGAACCAGATTTTGGAAGTCTGCCATGTCAAGTCAACTCGTTTAATTGGACATCTTCTACATTCAATTGTTAGTTTTCAATTATTTTAATTTATCATGACCTCCATTGCATGGTGCTCAAGATACAAGAACAACACATCCTGACTTCCCTGGCTTTTGTTTTTCTCGTGCTCCCTCCACAAAGCCTTTACAAACCTGTATACAGACTGCTCTGTATGTGCAATGTCTTAATGTTGTGACTTCTGCCAACCCTGATAGCACACTGACCACCCACTGGAAAGAACTTCTGCCTGCAGAGGTTCCATCGTCTCCTGTCTGGTCCTCCATGTATACGTCACCTGTGTCGAAACGTGCTGGAGACATACAGTGGAGGCTCGCACACTACTCCTTACCTTCAAACGTGTTTTTAAAAAGACTGAACCTTGCGTTATCTGATGAATGTCCTTTTTGCCGACACTCCGAGGACATTTTACATGCTTATGTTGGATGCCAAATGCTGGTTCTGCTTTTTCAACTCTTGAATTTTCTTTTCCAGAGTTTTGGTTTGTGCTTTTCTTTCCATTATTTTGTGTACTGTATGCCTGTATCTTGCAAAAATGTCGGATCTCAAATTGCAAATTTCCTGCTCGCTGAAGCAAAACTCTCGATATGCATTACTTGGAAAAATAATGATTTTGGGTGTTAATTTAGAAGAATGCAGTGTCTTGCTAGCCTTTAAAAGCTCTGTACGTGCCCGTGCAAGGTGAAATTTTGTGCAAGGTGGAGGGAGATGAATTATCTTTGCTACTTTAATGAGTTATCATGTATTCCTGTTCCTTAATTGTTCATCTACATTGATTGAAATTGTTTACGACTCACTTCTTTTATACTTTTTGTAATAAAAAGATTTCAAAAGTCTCTCGTTCTCTCTCTTTCTCTCTTAGGCCATCAGCCGTAAGTTGTATCGTGCAGTTTCGTTCCACTCATCGGGGGGGGGGGGGGGGGTTAGACAAAACTTTGATAATATGAGAGTATATGTCCAAATACATACGTATCCAAAAGTTCTCCACTCAAATAGCAGCAGTTATTGTGTATTTTCATCATGAAAATCGATGCATTCCCCACGCTCTCTCATTTGACTTTTCTCCACTCGGATCACGTGTGTGCCATGTGACGCCTCGACAGCCAATAGATCGGCTGACATCGTATGGAAATTACGTCAGACTGCGTACCTACCAACCCTACCGATTCACGCGGTCACCTACCGATTTTCTATAGCTCCCAACGCACACCGATTTTATTAGTCAGACATACCGCGCATTTGGAAATTGTTATTGGAAAAAAATAAATAGTTGTGTTTTTTTCAGTTTTGCGTTCATTTCTCACTGCCAAGATCGTATCACACGCGGCTGCTTCTACACATTCTACAAAACTCGTGCCTGACCTTGATTTCTTATCTCGTCAGCGATTGGTTATTGCTTCCAAACTAAGCATGACCAATCAAATGGGACGACAGGAAACAGCGGGCATTCATTTCAAGACAACACGACATTTTCCATTCATGATCAAAGACTGCAGTTAACAGAGAGTATTCATTGCTTCAGTGCACGACAACAATGCAAACACCAGAAAAGAAAAAACCACCCCCATGCTGGGTCAACAAGTTTAAGCCAAGTTGGACAACAGAGTTCAAGTGTATCAAGGCTTCGCAGAAAGGAGACGGACATGCCTTGTGTGATATGTGTCGATCAGACTTCTTCATCAGTCATGGGGGATACAAGCTGTTAGGATACAAGCTGTTACTGAACAGGACAACCAGAGGTCGAACAGGGAGCTATTTGTCGGTTTCCAGTCAATGCAGCTCATTGTGAAGAACGCTCTAGAGGGGACCAGTGGAGTGACGAAATTCAGAGCAGAGGTCTGAATGTTCTACGTTGGTTCCCTGACCTACATGACGGACAAATTCCCATTCCAGGACCCTTTGATCAGGAATGCGGTCATCGTGGACCCAGCCTCCTCCAAGACAGCTTCCATGCAGAGCCTACTTACACTGGTTGAACAGCTCCCTGCATGTGTTGCCCCAGAAGAGAACAGAGATGCACTGTGCAGAGAGTTCTGAACATATCAGTCAGATGTCACCCTGCCAGCATATGACTCAGATGAGAGGGTGGATGTGTTTTGGGCAGCCATGGAGAAGATGACGGACCCTGCCACTGGCACCAGCCAGCCCATTTACCCATCGCTCTGTAGACTGGCCAAACATGTCCTGCTGATCCCTCACAGTAAGGCCTACTGTGAGTCCCTTTTCAGCATGGTCAAGATAATGACAACTGATCAGAGGAGCACGTTGGGACGCGGCAAGGAAGGTCACGCCAAGTCAAGCGTGTACGAGGACAGCCATGGCGTCAGAAACACTCTGTGTGGTTTGCTGGCAGGGAAGATTAACATCTTCAAGCCGGATGGAGTCAGCTGCTTCTCGTGGAAGCCAGATGCCGACCTTCTTAAGAAGGCCAAATCTGCCACCTACCAGGCTCTGAATAGCTAAATGTGCATCTTAACTGTTCAAACCTGAAAACTGTAAATATGTGTGAAACTGTAAATATGTCATGAAATCAGAGTGGCCAGTCATTTCATTCATAAAGATGTATCAGTGAGTTTATGTAAACTCTTGTGTACATGTTTGGGCACATACATGTAGAGCTTGGACAGTGAGTAATTTATGGAAAGGTGACTGATGATAATTACCTTCAAACGTGTGTATATTGAGCACGAGAGTGCACGAGTGTATATTGAGTGTGGAGAAATCCCTAGTCATCTGGGCTATCACGACACTTGCTACTGTCGCTTCATCAATGCAAAAAAAATACGTGGGGCTGAGAAACGTTGTTCACAAACCATGCATGATGACTCTGCGATTGTTGATGATTGCACGTATGAACCATAGCCAAAAAAATTGCGCTCTGCATCGAATATTGCTGGACATGTTGTATACCTGCAACTCCCACGAAAAGCCAAAATTAGGTTACCCCACTTTCCTTATTGTAGTAGTCGGGGCCATCTAGGGGCTGATACGGTGACGGGTAAGGAGGCTGGTTCCCCACCCCGTGAGGTCTGGAACGTCCTCAACATGAGAGCTGAACTACATGGGTGTAAAATATATAAATATAACTGAATCAACTCTCCGCGACACATGATACCGCCCGGCGCCCCGTTACATCGACTCAACCCTGCGGGGCTGGCCCAAGGCCACCCTGACGATGGCGAGGCAAGGATTGCTCTTCCCAGATGAAGACGCCACACAACTAGTGATGCAGCAAAATCAATCCTCGCGCTGACTGGGTGCGCCTCAAGTGTCGATCAGCGCCGGTTCGAATGCCCAGTTGTCTGCTCCACCGGCCGTATGTATGTAATGTCCAGCCGTGGCTAACCGGCTATATATAAAGCTGTCCGAGGCAGGGTCAATGGCGTTCATTCGATGGGTTGATGCGATGGCATTGCACAATGGTTGGTCCTCCTTTGCCGGCACTCCGGGCGTAATAGGCCCATGATCGAAGTTAGTCCTCCCGCGCCGGCACTCTCGGCTAAACGTCGTTCGTGACCGTCTAAGACAAGCCATTTGTTGACACTTTCTCTCCATTTATCCCATCTTACAGAGGTAAAACGTTTGACTTCTTCGTTCGCTACATTGTCCTGGTGAATAATACACTGGGGAACGTCCTCACTAGCCATATTCATCAAAAATTACCAGTAAATCGCCAATCAGCTGCCGGTGATTTCCTCCCTGCAGGAAGCTGCCATCTTGGAGAACTTAGCTGGTCACATGACAGTCTGACGTAATTTGCATACGATGTCAGCCGATCTTTTGGCTGTCGAGGCATCACGTGGCCCACACGTGATCCGAGTGGAGAAAATTCAAATGAGAGAATGCGGGGAATGCATCGATTTTCAAGATGAAAATACACAATAACTGTAGCTATTTGAGTGGAGAACTTTTGCATGTGTATGTAGTTGGATATATACTATCATATTATCAAGGTTTTTGTCTACCCTCCCCCCCCCCCCCCCCGATGAGCGGAACGAAACTTTTTTTTCCCAGGCACTTCCTGAGCAATGGCTGATGGCCGGCCTGTCTCTCTGTTCGTTCGTTCATTGTTTTTTTTTTCCTTCTTCTTCTTATATCTCTATCTCTATCTCTATCTCTATCTCTATCTCTATCTCTATCTCTATCTCTATCTCTATCTCTCTCTCTCTCTCTCTCTCTCTCTCTCTCTCTCTCTCTCTCTCTCTCTCTCTCTCTCTCTCTCTCTCTCTCTCTCTCTCTCTCTCTCTCTCTCTCTCTCTCTCTCTCTCTCTCTCTCTCTCTCTCTCTCTCTCTCTCTCTCTCTCTCTCTCTCCCCTCCCCTCTCTCCCCTCCCCCTCTCCCCCTCTCTCCCCTCCCCCTCTCTCTCCCCCCCTCTCTCTCCATTCCCTTCAGTGAAGTGAGAGGTGGTTTTGAAGTTACAGAGGAGAGACACACATTTATTATTATAGATTGTTGTATTACTTCAATTAATTTACTATTTAAAAAAATCGCCACTCAATTGTTTTTTGTCAGGAACGCATTCCCCAATACATTAAGTCAATGGGATTTTGCAATGTGTGGTGAAGGATCGCTCCCCCTCCCCCAGCTTCTTCGCTCTCTTCCCCCCTTCTTCCTCTCTCCCCCCACCCATCCCCCAATGTTCCCATCAGCAAAGCGACAGGCGGTATTTACTCGTAGCAAATAATGACTCCGTCTTCACCTCTATCTTCAAACACAGACCAACGCCTCATCATAAATTCCAAATCCTTTCCCTCTCCCACTGGAGCAATTATAACTGCAATCATGCTGGATCACCCTACAAGCATGAACATTGCTGTGAAGGCCTTCTATGTGTCTGTGGGTGTGACAATTGCTAAATTCCATTCTTTTTCCCTTTCACCGATTCATAAACATGACAACTGGAGGGGTGATCGGATGAGCTGGTAAAGGGAATGCACCACTGCCAATCTGTTATGGTTATACTTATACTTATTCGTAGAAATGACACCATTTCATAAATTTTCCCAAAGTAAATCTCCAAACCCAGCATCTCATAAGCACCATGTTGTGATGTCTCAAGTAAAACAGCATTTCAGTGGTCCTGGCTTTAAGCAAAATGCATGCACCACTGGGGTGCTGAGAACAGCTTTCCATTCATATGAAAATAAGAATCAAAGGCAAAATTAAGCAGATGGCAAATTTGAATCAAAGGCAAGAGACTCTATATGACAGGACAGCAATTCCACTTCAGAGATCTCTGATGACAATGGCAAGGACAATTCCAACAGGTTTAACGTGGATCAATGATAAGTAGGCCACATTTTCTTAATAGCAAAGAATTCCATGTTTTGGTTTGGGATTTCTTTGATTTATTTTTGCCGAATCAACATGCGGGCTCTGTGTAGGGTGTTCTCACTTTCTCCCAGGCAGCTTTCCCGATGAACTAGTGTGTACGAGACCTCAAGATAAAGTGGTCTAACACTACATAAGTGGCACTGGATTTCAATCAAACTGCTTGGACCCCTGGGTGCTGAGAACAGCCTACCATTCAACAGCAAAAGAAGGCCCAAAGGCAATAAACCAAGCTTTCTGGATATTTTGTACACAAGAGTGAAGGGTCTTCTTCGAAAGGCAGGCCACAAAATGTCAGATCCCATGGTCACATCTCATAAAGCCACTCTGTGAAGTCTGCACCTTTTGGTCAAAATTGCTTCCAACTCAAGAGCTTTTGGCCAATCAAACATTCATTCCATGGCCATCAGATGACAGTGAACTGCCACCCACAGCAACATTCCTCATTCCAATGACAGGTATTTTTGTTGGTGCCATTCATTTCCATGGCAATAGAAACAAATGGAAGCCCAAGAACAGCGTTCAAAGGGTTATTTCACCCTTGGGAAATTGCCGGTCTTTCCGAGTGTGGTCAACATTTCAAGACGTTCTATTTTCAGGGTAAATTGCAGGAAGATTGTAATTTCTTTTAAATTATGGACTTGAAATTATATTGCAAAACTTTATTTGCTGAATATATATCTATAATTCCAGTAATGTGTGTGTGTGTGTGTGTGTGTGTCTGTCTGCGACCGCCGTTTCTCAACGACCGCAGGTCCGATCTGATTGAAACTTGCCAGGAATATTGCCGGGGCCCCGCAGATGTGCCTTTTCGAGGTTTGATGTCAATCGGACGAGCGGTTCCCAAGTTATGGCCATTTCACTGCTTTTTCAGTGTTGAAAAGGTGTATATATGGCAGCTGAAGGTGTCGTTCCACCTTCTCACCTTATCATGCCAATTTTTCCCAAATTATTAATAATTATTATAATCCGGTTATAACCGGACGATCACCGGTCCGATCGGATTGAAACTTGCCAGGAATATTGCCGGGGACCCGCGGATGTGCTTTTTTGAGGTTTGATATCAATCGGACGAGCGGTTCCCAAGTTACGCCATTTATCTGTCGACCAATGACAAGACACGGTGCTATGACATCACGAATGACATCACATTTAATGTTTATTTATTTATTTATTTTTTATATATATTTTTTTTGCACGATTGACGGTCCGATCTGATTGAAACTTGCCAGGAATATTGCTGGGAACCCACTGATGTGCCTTTTAAAGGTTTGATATTAATCGGACAAGCGGTTCCCAAGTTACGGCCATTTATCTGTCGACCAATGACAAGACACGGTGCTATGACATCACGAATGACATCACATTTAATGTTTATTTATTTATTTATTTTTTATATATTTTTTTTTGCACGATTGACGGTCCGATCTGATTGAAATTTGCCAGGAATATTGCTGGGGACCTGCGGATGTGCCTTTTCGAGGTTTGATATTAATCGGACGAGCAGTTCCCAAGTTATGGCCATTTATCTGTCGACCAATATCTGCGAGAGAGAGGGACGGGAGAGGAGTGGATGAGAGTGGGGGCGAGAGAGGAGGGGGGGGAGAGAGGAAGGGCGAGACGAGGGGGTATAGAGGAGGGCAAGAGAGGGGGAGAGAGAGGAGGAGGGACAGAGGAGGGGGAGAGAGGAGTGGGGTGAGAGGGGGCGAGAGGGGGTGGCGAGAAAGAGGGGGGAGAGAAGGGCAAGAGAGAGGGGGGAGAGAGAAGGGAGAGAGGAGGGTGGATAGAGAAAGGCGAGAGAGGGGGGTGAGAGGGGGAGCAAGAGAGGGGCGAGAGGAGGGGGAGAGGGGGCAAGAGAAGGGAGAGAGGAGGGGGAGAGAGAAGGGCGAGAGGGGGGCAAGAGAGGGGGGCAAGAGAGGGGAGGGAGAGAGGAGGGGGAGAGAGAAGGGCGAGAGAGGGGGTGAGAGGGGGACAAGAGAGGGGAGGGACAGAGGAGGGGACAGAGGAGGGGGAGAGAGGAGGGGGGAGAAAGGGGGCGAGAGAGAGGGGGCGTCACAATTCTTCTTCGTCGTTTGATATGACGTCACAATTGATGCTGGGGACCGGATACTGCAGGCACGAAGCTGCATATACTGGCACGCAGCTACGGGCCCGCACTCGTTATATCCAATTTGATGAAGAAATTATCATTCGCATAAAGGAAATTTCATCTAGGAAATTCCGAAACATCTAGGAAATTTCCAATCCTGGTATTTGAAAAATAAAATAATATATATATTTTTTTAAATCACCAGCATGGACTATCGTTGTGAACACCACATCAATCAACCATAGAACATAATACCATAGACGAAGTGGTCAAAATAGCCCAAACACTTCCAAAGTCAAATACACTCGAAATATTTGGCAACTACCAAGACTTGTCAGTAAAACCAAAATACAGGACATCCCAAAAGCTGGGTCGAAATGGGAAACAAATCGTTTTGCTTTCAACTCAGCCCAAAGGGTGAGTACTGCTGCTTCACGCCTGCCTCTCCTGGATACACTGTGGAATCTCAAGCCCTCAGCATCACTGGAATCTCCCACAAAGAAGCAGAAGCACAACCTGCTGCTTTCTCATGGCAGACAGGTGGTGTCGCCTCTGTTTTCCACCAGCTCTTTTTCCTAATCTTTTCCGAGTGTGAAAATTACCGTATAATGCGGTTGGAAATGTGAGGGTGGAGGTGTGGCTGGGAGGGGGGGTAGGGGGGGGCGGAGTGGAGGAAGGAGTGGGGAAGGTGAGGGGTGTGTCGGGGTTCTTAATCAAGGTTATGCGGACACGTGTTAAATTCAAATAACCATCTTGTAAGGGTGGAAAAATATAAATACAATCCACCAATTGACAAAAGTCTGTCGAGTTTGTTTGATGGAATGATTAGAAACAATAAACTGTCATGAATCATTTATGTGTAAGCTATTTAAATGACCATCCAATTCATTTCACAAGTGTGTGTGTGTGTGTGTGTGTGTGTGTGTGTGTGTGTGTGTGTGTGTGTGTGTGTGTGTGTGTGTGTGTGTGTGTGTGTGTGTGTGTGTGTGTGTGTGTGTGTGTGTGTGTGTGTGTGTGTGTGTGTGTGTGTGTGTGTGTGTGTGTCACTCTAAAACAGTGTTTAGCATTCGATGTTATTTTGTCCAAAAACATTATGTCCATCATCGACACGAAGCAGTATTTGTAGAGAAGGCTGGCAGTGCAAGTGCAAACTATTAAACGCTGGGGGTTAAGCCTCCTTCGCATCCTCCCATTTGGCAGTTAAACCAGCGGCAGGTTATTTCCATAATGAGTAAAGACAGCAAAAGCCATTCGAAGCCCTGCGTGCCGGCTGAGTTCAAGTCTCCTTCTGAGATGAATGGCAGCGATACGTCTCCTGATGCTAACAGGTTCGTGGCCTTTTGGTGGCATCATTATTTCAAGAAAACTATCTTTTTAAACAAATATATTTGAGGAAATGGTTCACAGAGTGAATTTCACTGTTAACACCTTTTAAAAATATACAAAATTACAACACACACCTATAACTGTGACAACACAACTAGACTTAGGATGTTGTCATAAAACGAAATCGGTGCCTTCATCATGACAAGACGATCCCTCCCACAGCTTCGCTGATGGGTTTAATCAAAAGACAGCATGTTGTACTTCACAAACATATTGCATATCTATCTGTGTCAATGAAAATGTAAAACGAAGTAAAACACATGAAAAAGGATTTTTATAACATGTAGTTGTTGTTTCTGTCGTGGTAGCTGTGGTTGTTTTGTTTGTGTGCTCCTGTGTACTTTTTATAAATTCTCCTGTTGCTTCGAGAAGTACTACAGTATTTCCTTTTGGGTGCTCCTCCAATGTCCTTGTAAAGGGTTCCTGCTGTGGTATACAAATAATAATGTTACCGTTGGAACAGCTACATTAAAGTTCAAGTTGCCGCTTCTTTTTCCTCAATGACAGAAACATGGGCTCTTAAAAGAGGCAAGCTTGAATAAAGGAAATAATTTTTGTTCCATGTAATGGGATTATTAGCTTTCCAACCAGGTAAATGGTTCATCACCTTTCTTTTGATGTATGCAGTCAAGGTTCGTGGAAGAATTAGAACACAGAACGGATTAGGACGAAACAGAAGAACAGAATCAGCAGCAAGAGAGAGGGCAAATGGCAACAGCAGGGCTGAGGGAGAAAAATAAATGAAGACAGACAAGAAGAGAAGTGCAGGTAAGGTTGAGGGGTAGTGAAGAACGCAAGGGGTGGATGAAATGGATGCAGAAGTAAAACCATTTTGAGTGAAATACAAGAGGTGGGAGGGAGGTGGGGGGGGTGGGTTAGCGGATGTAGAAAAACAAAATCATGGTTTTGGGTGTGGAATGATTTGAGATGGTAGTGAACAGTTCTCTTGAAGACCAGAAGGGAAGAATGAAATTGAAGAAAATGTGTCAGTTGGGTTCACAGAAGGAAAAAAAAAAAGAGGAACAAATGAGTGGAAGTGAGCAGCGATTCTGGAGTTTGAGAGTTTCACAAGAAGTCACTAACCCTAACAGCACCAGTGCCCAGAACAGTCGGGCTTTACACCAAATAAGTCAACGATTGACCATATTCTTGCTCTCTGGGTGCTCACCGAATGCAGACAAGAGTTTCGGCAGGGACTGCTCACAGCCGATGTTGATCTGTGAAAAGCATTTGATTTCATGAATAGGGATGCCCGATGGAGGATTCTCGGTTTCGTAGGATACCAACAAAGTTGCTCGATCTGATTTCTGAAGTATACTCTGGTACAGAGAGTGCTGTGAGGTGTGGTGGTTCCATCTCTGACTTATTTCCAGTCGTTACTGAAGTTTGTCAGGGGTGTGTGTTGGCTTCCACACGCTTCAACGCTTGCATGGACTGGATTCTGGGGAAGATGTCGGATAGCTCAAGCTGTGGCGGATCGCTTAGGAATGTCAAGATCTCTGACCTTGATTTTGCAGATGATGCAGTCATCCTTGTGGAAACACTGGATATCCATGTCGGGGCCCTCCATGCACTGAATGAGGAATCGGAGCCACTGGGACTACTGGTTTCCTGGTTCAAAACAAAGATCTAGGTTTGAAGTGACATCTTGGATGCTGCCATCTTGTTTGTACCCGTTCATGGTGAGGATGTTAAGGTCACAGAGAGATTCACTTACCTTGGCAGTGATATTAATGTGTCTGCAGGTTGTGATCTGGAGGTCAATAAAGGTCTGGGTCAGGCCTGAGTGGTCATGAATTTACTGGATCATGGGGTGTGGCACTGCTCGTACCTACGCATGAGGATGAAAGTCTGAATGTTCAGGTCTTGTTACTTCCAGTCTTGCTCTATGGATGTGAGACTTTTAGTTTGACAAATGATCTGAGACGAAGACTTAACTACTTCGGTAACAGGTCTCTTTGGAGAATCCTTGGCTGTTGCTGGTCAGATTTTGCGTCCAATGAGTGGTTGCTGAGAGATACTCAAATGAGATTTGTTATCTGTATAGTCCATGAGCATCAGCTGCGGCTGTATGGACATGTGGCTTGATTTCCTGACGCTGATCCTGCTCACCAGATTCTCTCAGTGTGGGAGGTTAGAGCAGTGGAGAATCTCAAAGGGATGACCACGTGCCTCATGGTTGCAGCATGTTCATCAGCATCTCAAGGAGATGGGGATGGGCCAGGCATATACCTGGGGGACGGCCAGACAGAGGCCCCTGGAGTACCGACGGAAAGTGGACGCAGTGATGCACTGTTCCAGTGCATGCTCCCATAACCTACCTAACCTACCTATAAGGGTGTTTCTGGTGCACTCCTGCAGCTACACGAGGAGGAGAAATAGCAGAAAGAGCAGAGGGTGTAAGACCAGAAAGGTGGCAGAAAAAGACAGAGAGACCACTGACCTGTCGGTGATGTTAAAGTGATAGACCCATAGATTCAGCTTAATTGCGGGAGATTCCAATGATCTTAAAGGACTTGGTTTCCACTGTGTCAAGCTGAGCAAGGTGTGAGGCAGCGACACCAGCCCAGATGGGAGAGCAATATTCCATCAAACTGCAGATGAAAGCCATGTATGTGGATAAGAGTTTGAGAAAATGACAGGGTGAAAAGGGCAGAGAGAGGAATTGCAAGAGCAGCAGAGCAGGTTTTTAGGACATGTGAGCTTATGCCATCTAGTACAGTTGTGCAATCAGAGTCGTTTCAATTTTGGTGAAAATCTGGATATGGATCCAGATACTAAAATTTCGAAATTATTCTTCACCATTGAGAGATAGGGCCAAAAACGGCATGCAATATAGCACGATATCTCAAAACGTTATGGATGGATTCGGAAAAAAATTGTTGGACAGGTTCGGTGTACGAGACGGATGAATCAATTCAATTTTGGTGATGATCCGCCGCTGGATCCAGATACTAGAATTTTTCAAGTGATTTTTCAGCATTGACAGATGGGGCCAAAAACGATATACTGTCGGACCCTGACATTCACCGGGAATATGTTCCTGAAAATGCCGCTAATGTCGAATCTGCAAATGTCAGGATATCTTTCCAATGGGAAAAAGGGGGATAGGTTCCCGGTGGTTCATGATTCACAAGGGAAAATCAAAAATTGCCTGAAAAACCACAAATACAACCGACAAACCGCGAAAAAAAAAATGAAAAAAAAACATGAATATGCAAAGTACAGGGCCACAAATGTAGAAGCAGGTCACATTTTACGAAGTGAGAATAGCGGTACCATGAATGTCAGGCTCCAACAGTTGGTCAAACATCATGTATAGCATGATATTTCAAAAACTTGTGGACAAGTTATGACAAAACTAGGTGGATGAGTTGGTTCGGTGACAAGAACAAGCCGATTTGATTTTGGTTCAGGCTAAGATCCAGATCTGGCCTATCAGTGGGATACAAAACGTAAACTGTTCAGCCTGACAGAGGGAGGTGCTCTACCGAATGCCGTTCTAGTTTTCCCACGCCATTCCTCCATATGGAGTCCAACTCTACTCCATGATAGAAAATGATTTTTTCGCTTTACGATTGAAAGCTCCTCAGCTACTCCAGTTAATGCATTAATAAATTTTCATCAACTTCAGAACGTTATTATTTTTTCCCTAGGGATTCAAGCTTTAAAGCAGAATGAGTACAAGCAAAACATTTGTATATTTAAATCATACTTACTCAGGTGTGGTCATTTCAAAACATTTGCCATACATATATGCAAATTCCCCATTTCTTCCTAAATCGAGAGACAGTTCCTTCTCCAAGTCCCTAGAATGGAAAAAAAAAAAGAGACAATAATTAAACAAGAAAAAGATGTCATGCAGAGCATGATACTTGCAAAATCCACCCCCCTCTCCAAAGGTTGTCATGGATACATCAAATTGCACATTTCATTAAGATTAAAATTGAGAATCTTAATCAAAGCTCAGGTGAATTGGATGAAAAGTGATTATTTTTCAGATTGAAATTGATGATTTCAGAAGTTTGACCTTGAGTTGACCTTTGACCTTTCGACCTCAAAAATAGTTGCTTTCCCAATTCAGTGACGTAATATACAAATCCTGTTCAAATTTCAAGTCAATCAGATGAAAAATGCCGATTTTAGAATTTTGACCTCAAGATGACTTTTGACCTTTGACCTCAAAATCAATAGGTTTCTCAGTTGAGACTACCTCTACAACTTGATGAAGTTTCGTGAAGATCGGTTTTAAATTGTGACCTGTAGGTGATTGAGAGACACGGACAAACAGACAGAATAAAAAAAATTGACCAAAACACTTGAAAAATCTTTGATTTTGCAAGTAATAAATAAATGAAGAATAAAAATTAAAGCATGCATTTCCATACATGTAAATAGAAAACCTTCAATATCATGTGATAGACAAAGCCAAGATGTACAGTAAATATATAATAACAATATTTAATTGTGTTTTGATAAAGCAGAACTCCATCACACTCTGATGATTTTTTTTCTTCTTCTAATCAGCACAAGTGTCAGGTGACAAGTTATTACCTGGTAAGAAAAAAAGTGAAAGCAACACTTCCTAAATTGCTTTCATAAAACTTTGATTGCAATTGACATTGAAACGAGCCAATATCCCAATGAAGACAAAACATTTGCTCAGGATGGAGAGCAATAGGTTAGCTAGTATCTGGTCACACAAAGAACAATAGAAACCATTAATTATTCCTAAATGTATTATGTGGAGCCTGGCAAAATCTATGCCTGGTTGTACAGGAAGGCAGTGCCATTAATTTGATACCATCTGGCAGCTGAGTAAGAGTAACAGCGAAAGCTATTGCAGATTTGCCATCCTGTGGAGCTTCCACCTCGGTCGGACATTTGTTTAATATTCAATGCTCCAGCTCCCACACGGTAATGTTTCGAACATCAGTGGCGGGAAACACAAAATATGACAAATTTATGCTTGGGCCTGGAAGTCTACTGCAATACTAAACTGAATAAATATACCAGAGTGGTTGAAATTTGACTTGTAAAGGAAAGGGTAATGTGTTTGGACAAATTATTTTTGAGGGAAGTTGCCTTTGTCGTGTTGGGAACAAATACCCCCAAATCAAGCAGAAGCTACATTCATGCATGTGTGAAAAATTGAGGTGGCCTTAAATAAGATAGGAACAAAGGTAGAACAGAGAATAATTGCTTAATTTATGATCAAAAACATCAAGCCTGTTGAAATTTACAGACTATTGCCTATTACGGTCACAGACAAGCTTGGTTGTAGACAAATGTCGAGGTCAGATTTGAATCACCAAGGATACAGTAAGTGAACATGCCAAGTACAAAGAGCTCAATAAAACACAAAATCTGGCACTCAAGCAATTCAAACAATGCAGTGCTGATAATTCCATTCTTCTTCTTTTGGAGGCAGCACAAGGCTGCAGGGTAGCATCATTGGCTGAGGGTGTGGCTGGACCACCGATGCAATCTGTTGGTTAGAGCCCTCTGTTGGTTAGAGCAGAAATTTGGAATTTGTTCATGGTGCCAGCGATAGCTGGCCCACTCTTCATGAAGGACACCATGGGATCTTTAATGACCATCAACTAATGCTGGCAGATGTGATTCCCAGTTTAACACCCACCAGAGGGACGGCATGCACACTGATGAATCACCCTGCCTGTGAAACACCGCAATGACATTTTATAGCTTGGCCGAGATTCAAATCCAGCCTAGACAGATTAGTGGCAAGTATCTCTATGCCATCCTGCCAGCCCATAATACCCATAATTCCATTATAAATAGAGCTAAAGTCCTCATGCCAGAAAGCAGTACAGACAACACACGTGAACACTCTGATGACGAGGGTCTGGCAAATAATGCAGATCAGGGAGACTTGAACAGGGAATGCTTCTTCACAGTAAGCAGCCTGCATTCTCAAGCTTGGTTTCATGATCTTCATTTAAAGAAACTTTGATTTAAAAAAAACAAAAAAATTCCCCAAAGCTTTGTATGAAAACAAAAAGTAACATTCATATTCTTCAAAAGCACTTAACACCAACAACGTTTCCCACTTCAACAATCCGAAAGAGCAAAACACAGCATTGCAGTTCAACATGCCAGAAATTAAATTTACAATTATGTCTTTTTTTTTTACTTTCAAGGAGCAAGTATCATGGAAGAGCAAGGGAGAACGGCCACTGGGACAAACATAAAGGGAATGAAAAAGCAGGAAAAGGGGTGAGGGGGAAAGGGGTGTGGACAAAGTGGCAAGAAAAACGGTTGGGTTAATCGATACTAATAAATGTGTGTGTGTGTGTGTGTGTGTGTGTGTGTGTGTGTGTGTGTGTGTGTGTGTGTGTGTGTGTGTGTGTGTGTGTGTGTGTGTGTGTGTGTGTGTGTGTGTGTGTGTGTGTCTCAGTGTGCGTCAGTGTCGGTGTGTGTCAATATGTCAGTGTCAATGTGTCAGTGTCAATGTGTCAGTGTCAGAGTGTCAGTGTCAATGTCAATGTGTCAGTGTCAATGTGTCAGTGTCAATGTGTCAGTGTCAATGTGTCAGTGTCAATGTGTCAGTGTCAATGTGTCTCCTCCATATCTCCAAAACTATAAAATCTTGCAGCCTGAAACTTTGCATGAAGACTAAGAAAACTCCAAGGAAGTGCAAGAGTGAAAATTGGATGTTTGGGTTAATTAAAACACCCCTTTTGAAGATAATTAACGGCCTTATTTAATTATATCCTTTATCAGGTGCTCTCTGGGGTCTTAAGGCGTTGCCAGGGTAACCTCGCTGGGGTCTGAAGCCGCCATGATTTTTGGCATGCTCATCCATACCTTGACTTGCAATAGGCCACAACAATAAAGTTATTTTTCACTTTCCTCACTCATATTATCGAATGCCTGTTCATCATAGCTACGGATCGTTGTGTGTATCACTTTTGAAAGTGCTATCGTTTTCAAATTAGGAGGTTATTTTTTTTTGTTTTGTTTTTGTATACAATGTTGAGGCTCATATGAGAGCTAGCACACAACGCACAGCAAAGGGGCTTGAGACAAGAGGGGCGTGGGAGGGACAAAACAGCGAGGAACAGAGACATTAGGAGATCTGTGGAAGGGAGAGGGATGGGGTGGGGAACATGGGATATACAAGATGGACACTGCAGGAACTTTCAGGAAGGAAAGCAGGGAACTTGAAGGAGGTGGGTTTGGGGTGGAAAAGATCAAAGATTTGGATGGGGGATGATAAGAGGTGGTGGTGACCAGCTGTTTTGAAGGCCTGGAAGGAAGAATGGGATTGAACAGAGTGAGGGAGTTTGTTTCTAAGGTGGGGAAAAAGAGGAATGAAAGAGTGAAGGTGAGCAGTGATTCGTGATTTTGGTAGTTTTACCAGAAGGGGGTTGTTGGCGGACCTTGAGCGCCCTGTGGAAATATGGTGGGGACAAATCGCAAACAGAGCAGGAGGGGGGGGCGAGACCAGAGAGGAGATGGTCGAAGACAGAAATACCACCGACCTGCCTGCTGTGAGAGAATGAGAGGCCCAAGGACTCAGCCTCATTGTGGGAGATACCAATGATCCGAAATGCCTTGGTTTCCACTGCATGAAGCTGAGAAAGGTGAGAGGCAGAAGCACTAGCCCAGAGGGGAGAGCAGCACTCCATCAGGCTGCGGACAAAAGCTTTGTATGTGGTCAGGAGCTCAGGTGGGCCGAGGAAGGACTTTACACGATGGAGGATTCCCAGTCGGCGACTGGCTTTGGAGGCGAGGTTGGAAATGTGGATTTCCCAGGAAAGATCGTGGCAGATAGTGAGACCCAGAAGCTTGAAAGATAGGACTTCTTCCAGAGGATTGTTGAGAAAGTAGATCAGGGGGTTTTCCAAATGGTCCTTTCGGAGAGACATAGTGAGAGTGTTGTAGATTTGTCCGGATTGAAAGACATGTTCCACATGTTGGACCAGTTTGTGATTTTATCAAGATCAGCAGAGAGCAAAGAATCTGCTGCTTGTCGGTCTGAGGGATGACACATGGTACGGCAGAGGGTGGAGTCATCAGCAAAGAGATAAAGAGGATTTTCCAGAGAGTCGGAGACATCATTGATGAAAACCAGAAAAAGAACAGGGCCCAGAACACTACCTTGAGGAACTCCAGTCTGGACAGGAAGAGGGAATGAAAGAACTCAAAGGAGAGAGACAGAGACATAGAGACATAGAGACAGAGAGACAGAGAGACAGAGAGACAGAGAGACAGAGAGACAGAGAGACAGAGAGACAGAGAGACATAGAGACATAGAGACATAGAGACATAGAGACATAGAGACATAGAGACATAGAGACATAGAGACATAGAGACATAGAGACATAGAGACATAGAGACATAGAGACATAGAGACATAGAGACATAGAGAGACAGAGACAGAGACAGAGACAGAGACAGAGACAGAGACAGAGACAGAGACAGAGACAGAGACAGAGACAGAGACAGAGACAGAGACAGAGACAGAGACAGAGACAGAGACAGAGACAGAGAGAGAGAGAGAGAGAGCGAGCACAGTGAAAAGCTTGGAGCGATTTCATGCATTATATGAGACGATTTTCCACGATGTACTCTCACGGACTAATTAAAGTGTATCGTCAAAATATGATTTCAGTTTTGAGGATTGGATATCGTCCCGACTAAATAAGTGTCAAAATCTGTTGTGAAATCTGGTAATTTAAAGAAATAACGAAGCGGTTATACCTATTTACTTTAAACAAGGCTATGTTCCCTCCTTCTCCATAGATACACAAGAAAATGTGAAATTACCAAAGCATTAAACATATCTTTTTCTACTGTTTTGAGAATTACATTGAGTGAACAAAAAATTTAGGAATATGGCAAAATTAATGAGCTTCATTGAGCTATACGATTTAATGCATTCGTGCTCGACCTCATGCCCTGTCCCCCAGAGGGACTGCCTATCATAGCATCTGCCAGATCTGTGTCTATATTTTCAGAGGTTTTTCAAGGTGCTCTACAGGGAATCAAAGCAAATCTGGGAAAAAACCCCCAAAAAGACGTTTGAAAAAAAAGTTATAACGTTTGCGCGGACCCTGAACCGATGTACAACGTGACACGTGGAACAGACAAGCAGGCAAGATGGTGTATTATCTGCAATGTTTATTTTACAGGCTCTGGAATGAACAGTTCTCTGAGCTAATAAATAAACCTTCAACAGTTGGCATTGGCTTGATACTGAACTATCTTGTGTGGCCAACCCACCGACTATGGCCGAAGTTGAACAAACATTCTAACTTCTTCATAATGAGAAAGCACAGTGGGAATGTTCAGGAATGGACCACTTGCCCTCAAAATGTGACTTTTGAGGCTTTTCCTGAACATTTGGGAATCACACACAGTGCCCCAAGACTTGAGGGACATCATCCAGGCCAGTCTTCAAGCGGAAGGGCTCCAAGTCAGACTGCAATGCTGACGGGAATTTCTCTTCTATCCATTGCCAGCAAGGTGTTCTCCAAGCCGCTCTTGATGAGGCTGCTGACCACCTTTGTGGATGGTATTATCAAGGAATCACAGAGTGACTTCAGGCCTGATGGGGGAACAACCAACATGATCTTCATCATGAGACAGATTCAATAAAAATGTGATTAGATGAACAACCAAAAGATCTCTTTGCAGCCTTTGTAGACCTGACAAAGGCATTTGAATTGGTCAACAGGCATGCCTTGTGGCAGCTTCTCAAGAAGTTTGGGTGCCCCAATAACTTTGGGTGCCCCGAGAAGTTCACTGCCATTGTCACAGAGGTACACTGCAGAATCCATGGCAGAGTGCAAGTTGATGGCGGCCTAGTGCCGACCTTCGACATTACTAAGTGTGAAGCAAGACTGTATCCTGGCTCCACTGTTCTGCATTTTCTTCACTTGCGTACTCTGGATTGCAATCTAAGACCTCATAGATGGAGTGTACGTTCTCTTCCACACCAACAGGAAGCTTTTTAAGCTGTGCAGGTTACAAGCAGCCTCAAAAATAACGATAGCTCTCATTAAGGAGCTTCTGTATGATGATGACTGTGTCCTGGTGGCCAACTATGCAGTGGAACTTCAAAGGATCGTGGATCATTTTGCGAACGCAATGACGAGTTTTGGTTTCACCAGCAGTATCCTCAAGACCAAGACGCTTCATCAGCTGTTGCCAGTTAGCCTGCATCGCAATGTCCCTATCACTACAATGATATCCTCTTGAAGACAGTTGACATGTTTCCATACCTTGGTAGTGTCATATCATCTGATGCTACTATTAGTGCTGACGTCATGCATCAGATTCAATCTGCAAACTCAGCTCTTGGGCATCTCAAGGCTTGGGTCTTTGACAACCGGAACCTTGCTGTTGTTACAAATGTCATGGTTTACAAGCCCATTGTCCTTCCATCAATCCTTTACAGATCCAAACCACCTACCATAGGCACATTAAGCAGCTTGAACAGTTCCACCAGTGAAACTAAGGACTAGGCCAATGCTGAGGATAAAGTGGCAGGACCATACCAACATCGATATCCTGAGAATATCAGGTTTTTTTTCAGCAATGAGTTAATGCTAGTGGCTACCAAGCTGATGTGAACTGATCATGTGTGCATAGTGTGCATGTCGGAAGACAGATTACCAAAACAAGTTCTCTTTTGCGAGCTGCCTGACGGAGAGAAGCGAGCAGGAGGCCACCAGAGTAGATACAAGGATACCCTTAAGAACCATCTTATAAAGTGCAAAATCTCCACCAGCATATGAGATAAGATGGCCGAAGATCACAGCAGCTGGTTTGCTGCTTGCAAAAGAAGGGTCTGCATCTTTGAAGCGAACCACTTATGTCACTACAATGAGCGGCAGGATTCCAGGAACCACTACCAGAGCAACCCCGGCACTCGAGAACCAGCTTGGGGGTCTGAGGTTTGCAGTCAGAGATGTCTTTCAAGGGTGGGCCTCTTCAAGGCTCACCACCACTAATGACCGAGCTTCACCGCACCTTTCCTGACACATAGTAATGATTGGCGGCATAGTCTCAACAAACACATAGCAATAGTAGATAGGATTGAGAAACATATTTGGCTCTGGCTCATTGAAGGGCATATATACACTGGTTGCATGTTATGTGGAGGGACTGTCAAGTGGGTTTGCCTTCCAGATGGTGATCACAAGCTGCTTCTTGGCAAATGCCTCCAAACGTTCATCAGTGTATGAGAGTCAAAATGTTTGGGAGGACAGTTGGAGATGTGAAAGGGTGAATTGGTGAAGGAGAGAAAGCAGCCTGTTGATGACGGAATTCAAAGAACTGTCGACGTCAGGAAACAATAAGGTGATGGAACAGGGAGAAAGCAGATTTAAGGCCGAACCAATTACCTTGCTGAAATGTCATACAAGTCTGCACCTTAGCATCTCATTGATGTTTGCAAAGGAGACAAACACTTTCACAAGGATATGATCAGAAGAGCCAAGAGGAGCACAGGAGTTGCAGGCCAGGTTTGAATGGAAGTTTATGTCACACGATCTAAGAGAATGGCTGCCAGTTGTAGAAATGCCAGTCGTAATAAAGCAAATTAATAAGGAAGGCCAGCTGTTTCGCAGAAGGCCTTGGATGTAATACCATGGACTGTAATTTGAGAACTGATACATAGTTATGTGAAATAATGATAACCAAAGTGAAGTTTTCACATATTAGAATGAGAGAACTAGGGTCAGAGGACAGCTGAAAATTAACATTTGAGGAAAGGGCCGAGGGGACTTCATGATCACAGCTGAGGGGGTGGGGAAGGGAGTAGACCACACACAGAAAGAGAGGATTGTTAAGGGTGAGATAGAAAACCACAAATACTCTCTGAAGTTTATAAGGGGCTGTGTGGTGAGACGATTTAAAACCAGGCATCAATAATACCACCACTATGATGAAAGATGAGCTCTCAAAGTGCAGCTAGGAGTAGCCAAGGAGAAAGACAGATGAGTTTGGGAATCTCTTGGGAGGGAGATAGGGGTGTGGTATTCAGAAGATTAAGATTATATTTCCAGGCAGAACAGCAGCAATTTCTCTGCTGCAATTAGAAAGAGGAAGAGCACACATGCAAGGCAATTATAAAGTTAACAGACTGATATTATCATGCACCATGTTTTATATTTAATAGCTAGTGAAAGATTTCTCCTTCCAAAGACTGTCCTGGTTAGCATGTATTGATACCAGCTTTCCCTTGATCTCTGAAAAAATATTTTGTCGCTCTCCTTCTGGTCCACTTACAGCATAGCTGTCTTCCATGAAAAAAAATTGATGACACGTCATTGCCCTCCTTTTAATGTAGTTTTATGTTCTGGGCGAAAGACAAAGCGAGCTGGAGATCACGCAAGGTGGGTGGTTGAGAACTAAAATGTGATGCTTTGTCAACTTCATAGAAACGTAATAGAGTTCATAGAACACCTTACCCCCACAGAATCTTGAGAGAAAAAGGACACGGGAAGGGTCTTTTCAACTCTTGCTTTGCGTTTCCAAGCAAAACCTGTATTTCCTTCAAGCCACGATTGCGTATTAATCAATATTTTCCAGCGCAAGAGCGCAAGCGGCAGATTTCATTGGTAGAGATGGCGTAAAATGGTCTCATATTTTGTCCAAGTACTCCTAAACTGAAGGTTTTTGGAAGTGGCAAGAAGGCAATTTGTGTTCTGCAGTGCTCAAGTATATAAGTCAATCGAAATGAAATAAAAGTTTTATAGGCAAAAGAAAAAAACTTTTTTTGGAAGTTTACCACCATTGCTGCGTATTTTACACCACCATAATTAATGTTACATTAGTTCTTCGTGCCTGTTGTTTGTATCGTTTATGACATTGCTAAAACAGTAAGTTTTCTGTTTGGAATGATTTTCAATTTTGTTTGACAGACAGACAGACGAAAACAATAACCTTACTTCTCTGCGTGTATGCATGCTCAGGAAGAGATTCTGTAGAATTTGCCAAATTCAGAGCCAAAGTACAGTACTGCTAAACTGCACGTTCTTGTTCCGATTTGTGTTCTCGTGTTCAAAATACAACATTCAATTGAAATTAAGTTGTTCCTCGATCAGGGACTGACGTCTGTCGACAGACAGACAAAGTGAACCAATTGCTTCACACCACACCTCGTTTCATGAGTGGCGTTAAAAAAAAAGGCACAGAGATATCACTGTGTGTGCTCGAGAATTAACATGTTGCAAGACTATTTTGTAAAGACAACATAAATGTAAGGAATTCATAAAAAAATTCAAAACATCAAGGTAAAATGCTTTCTCCATAGTTTATCCATCAATATAATGAATTAAATTAAAAGCGCAGTGGTCCAGAGCAGTCAGGCTTTACACCAAAGAGGTCAACGATTGACCGTATCCTTGCTCTTCGTGACCTCACCGAACGCAGACGAGAGTTTCGGCAGGGGCTGCTTGCAGCCTATGTGATATCTGTAAAGCGTTCGATTCAGTGAATCGGGATGTCATCTGGAGGATTCTTGGTCTTCGTGGGGTACCACCAAAACTGATTGATCTGATGTCTGAACTCTACTCCGGTACTGAGAGTGCTGTGAAGTGTGGTGGTACCATCTCTGACTTATTTCCAGTTGTTACTGGAGTTCGTCAGGGGTGTGTACTGGCCCCCACACTTTTCAGCACTTGTATGGACTGGATTTTAGGGAGGATGTCGGAGAAATCAAGCTGCGGTGCGTCGTTTGGGAACGTCAACATCTCTGACGTTGATTTTGCAGATGATGCAGTCATCTTTGTGGAGACTTTAGATATCCTTTTGGGGGCCCTCGAGGTGCTGAATGAGGAGTCGGAACCACTGGGATTACGGGTTTCTTGGGTCAAAACTAAGATCCAGGCTTTCGGTGACATCTTGGATGCTGCTGTCCTGTCTGTGTCTGTTTGTGGTGAGGATGTTGAGGTCGTGGAGAGATTCACTTACCTTGGCAGTGATATTCATGTCTCTGCTGGCTGTGAGTCAGAGGTCAATAGACATCTGGGTCGGGCCTGGGGAGTCATGGATTCACTGGATCATGGGGTGTGGCGCTGCCGCTACCTGTGCGGGAGGACGAAAGTCCGAGTCTTCAGGTCCTTGGTACTTCCAGTCTTGCTCTATGGGTGCGAGACTTGGACTCTGACCAAGGATCTGAGACGGAGACTTAATTCCTTTGGTACCAGGTGTCTTCGGAGAATCCTTGGCTATCGCTGGTCGGATTTTGTGTCCAATGAGCGGTTGCTGAGAGAGACTCGGATGAGATTTGTTACCTGCATAGTAGGTGAGCGTCAGTTGCGGCTGTATGGACATGTGGCTCGTTTTCCTGACGCTGATCCTGCTCACCAGATTCTCTCAGCGAGGGAGTCTCATGAGTGGAGGAGGCCAGTGGGCTGACCACGTGCCTCGTGGTTGCAGCAGGTTGACCATCATCTCAAGGAGATGGGGATGGGCCTGGCATCTGCCTGGGGGATGGCCAGACGGAGGCCCCTGGAGTACCGGCGGAAAGTGGACGCAGCAACGTGCTGTTCTGGCACATGCTCCCATACCTGACCTGACCTGCACTGGTGCTAAATCATCAAAAAAAGTTGATCAGTTTTCACAATTATTTCTGCAAGTTTGACTGACGATCTCCGCAGATCTGAAAATCAATCAAACATGAGAAGAGGATATTGTAATTTTCCCATAAATTATTTCAGCATGTCATACATTTCTAAAGCAGTCTTCTTTCCAAATTTAAAACGATCATTTCTCATTCAGAGAGAGCTGGCATCATAGCCTGGAGGTATGCATACCTCTGCACTGCCGAGCTTGTAGTAATCTCGGCCAAACTTATGAATTCTCATGCAGGTGTTTAGCATCAATATGTTTGCTGTCCTCGGATGGATGTTAAACTTAGCGCCTCGCCGGCCAGTCTTAGTTGATGGACGTTTAAGATCCCACGGGGTCTTTCAAGAAGAGTAAGACAGCTATTGCCAGCACCCTGGCTAAAAACCACATTCCTTCTCTAACCTAATTAGATGAACATCAGGCTGGGTGAAAGGCAGTTCGTGAAAGACTTGGGCCAAACTTTCCCTGGCTGAACCCACAAGTAGGTGGGATTAATGTGTTTGGGAAAATGAACAAAAAAATTGCTCATTATGAAAGGTCATGAAAAGCCCTCAATCATGCTCTCGAAACTTACATGTACTAACTAATGTGTAACTACATCACTCAGGAGTGATTATGCTATGTTGTCCCATGTATTGATTCATAAAATCCCATCTTACCATCATATCATCGAGCAATGAACTATTTGAATAATTACTTCAAATATAATCCACTTTATTATTTTTTTTTAATTCCATTTATCTGCCTGGTGTTGGTTTATTGGTTAGGGTCACGGGCTTGTGATCCTAGGGTCCTGAGTTCAAATCCTGCTTGGTCGTTGAATTAATACCAGGTGGGATTGACTCAGCCTGTCGTCGTCCTGAGGTCGGCAAAATGAGTACAGTACAAGCTTGCTGGGATGATTGAGCCACTTGAGTATCCCGCATCGGAATGGCGACCATCCAGGATTGTGCCCAATAGCCCAGAAAAATGCTTCGGGGGCATCAACGCTCTGTGCAGAGTATGGTCCGAATGGATTTGGATTTTGGATTTGGATTCCATTTACGAAGAGAGACAGCGATAGAATGGACATACAAATATAGGACAGAGGAATCAAAGTACGAGCCTAAGATTGTGTAAGTTGCATTCAGATCACTCATCGGGCTGTCAAACGTTCTGGCAATAAATCAGGGGAAATCGGGATTTGTGTGCAGGATCTCAAAAAGTTGTAAAAGGATTCAGATTAAATTTGGTGGACAGGTTCGGTGTGTGACAAGGACTAACCGATTAGATTTTGGTTAAGATCCGGATCTGGATACTCAAATTTTTTAATTGATTCTTCACCATTCAGAGATAGGGCCAAAAACGATATATAGCACAATATCTCAAAAGGTTGTGGACGGATTCAGACGAAACTTGGTGGGCACGTTGGGTGTGTGACAAGGACTAACTGATTATATTTTCGTGAAGATGCGAATCCGGATCCAGATACGATAAAATTTTTTATTTTTAAAATGATTCTTCACCATTGAGAGATGGGGCCAAAAACATTATATAGCATGATATTTCAAAAATTTATTGAGCCAGATTTGTTCTAAAAGATACACACACCAGGAGGTTGACTCAGCCTGTCATCCTTCCGAGGTCGGCGAAGCGAGTACCAGTGTACTGGGCCCGGTGTATGCCCCGGTTAGAATAGGTGTACCATATCCCTGTGTCGTAAGAGGCGACCAGGGTTGCGTCAGGAAGGGCATCCGGCGTAAAACATGTGCCAAATCATTATGCGGATCATAAAGGATGATCCGCTGTGGCGACCCCTCACGGGGGGAGGGGGGGAGAGAGAGAGAAAAAGAAGAAAAAGAAAAAGAAAAAGAAAAAGAAAAAGAAAAAGAAAAAGAAAAAGAAAAAGAAAAAGAAAAAAAAGAAGAAAAAGAAGAAGAAGAAGAAGAAAAACAAGAAGAAAAAGAAGAAGAAAAAGAAGAAGAAGAAGAAGAAGAAGAAGAAGAACAAGAAGAAGAAGAAGAAGAAGAAGAAGAAGAAGAAGAAGAAGAAGAAGAAGAAGAAGAAGAAGAAGAAGAAGAAGAAGAAGAAGAAGAAGAAGAAGAAGAAGAAGAAGAAGAAGAAGAAGAAGAAGAAGAAGAAGAATAAGAAAAAGAAAAAGAAAAAGAAAAGAAAAAGAAAAAGAAAAGAAAAGAAAAAGAAAAAGAAAAAGAAAAAGAAAAGAAAAAGAAAAAGAAAAAGAAGAAGAAGAAGAAGAAAAAGAAAAAGAAGAAAAAGAAGAAAAAGAAGAAGAAGAAGAAGAAGAAGAAGAAGAAGAAGAAGAAGAAGAAGAAGAAGAAGAAGAAGAAGAAGAAGAAGAAGAAGAAGAAGAAGAAGAAGAAGAAGAAGAAGAAGAAGAAGAAAAAGAAAAACAAAAAGAAGAAGAAAAAAAAAAAAAAGAAGAAAAAAAAGAAAGAGAAGAAGAAGAAGAAGAAGAAGAAGAAGAAGAAGAAGAAGAAGAAGAAGAAGAAGAAGAAGAAGAAGAAGAAGAAGAAGAAGAAGAAGAAGAAGAAGAAGAAGAAGAAGAAGAAGAAGAAGAAGAAGAAGAAGAAGAAGAAGAAGAAGAAGAAGAAGAAGAAGAAGAAGATTTGTTCTACAACATCAGGCATTACAGAGCATAGGCATGCGCTCGACTGAGTGCCCTTTTAGTTTACTCTATAAATTCACGTTTAGCATGAAAATAACATTTAATAACTAGAAGGGCACTCTTCGACATCACCAGATATGCCTCTGCCCACATTATTACATCATTATACATACTTGTACCAAGTTTGATTTCAATCCCTGAACCCAGATTCAAAATATTAAATAATTCTGGCTGTCAGACCATGCGTCCGATCAGGTTGAAATTTAAAACCTATATTCCCCATGGCTACTAGATCATAACTGTGAAGTTTCCTGTTCATTGATGAAGTGGTTCAAGAGAAATAATTTTTTAAAGATTTTTGCTCAATTCAATATGGCTGCCAGACCATCATTTGACAAATTAAATATTCATGTGCACACTGGTATCCCCATGGCTTGGGGAACATTTGGGTGAATTTTCCCTTTAATCTGCATGCCGTTCTGGAGAATAAGATTTTTAAAGGTTTATTCTTCAAAAAATAATAGCGACCACACCATGTGACCTATGCCGTCATAGATGGAGAACTTTTCATTCCTCATTGATAGGTGGTCATACCTGTAAAGTTTCGCCTTGATCTGTTCAGTCATTACGGAGAAGATGTTTGAAGGTTTTCTGTTAAACCTGCTTTATGACATTAAAATGGAATTAAAAACCTGCTCCGGCATAAACCCTTTGCCTTGATTGGTTCCATGAGCTGCAGTGGGTAGTTTTTTGCAGCATCATGGTCTCCCGAAGCTCCTTCCTCAACTAATTTTACACGATGGAGGCCAAATTTTCTTTTGAAGTTCTCAAACCAGCCCGTGCTGGTGTGGAACTTGTGGGTCGCCATGTTTGAACTGGAGCCTTCAGCCCCAGGTGACTCGTGGAAACGTTGGTAAATCCGCAACGATTTCTCCTGTATCACCAGTCCACTCAAAGGCACTTTTTCTGTGTCTGGTCCTCGATCCAAACATTAAGGGCTTTTTCCACCTTTTCAATATGAGGACCATGGGACTGGAACGTCACTTTTGCGATTTGCAGAGTGCTGGCGGCAACACTTGCACGGATATTTGATTCACGTTAATGGATACAGCGCGCAGTCGTTTCATTGATCAGGTAATGGTGGCTGACAGATGCTGCACTGTTACCACTTGCCAACATATCCAACAACTCAATTCTTTTGCACAACATTGCAACCTTTCTCTGCCTTTTGCCACTACTAATTTTGTCCATCGTTTTATTTTTGGACTCGTTAAAAACGGTGCAAGAGAAACAACAAAAGGTTTGTAATGGGAGGTAATCGTACACGCAGATGCAAATGATAACTCATCTCAGCTCAAAAACTGCGATTGGCCAAAATTAAATCCCACCGAACACAATAGGTTGCCCACCATTGGTTGAAACGCGTGATATCTGAGAGTTTATTGTATAACATGATATCTCAAAAAGCTATGGACAGATTTGGATGAAACTTGGACAGGTTGGGTGTGTGACAAAGACGCTGGGTGTGTGACTTTTGGTGAAGATCCAAATCCGATTATGGATACGAGACTTTTTTTTCCAAGTTTTTCTTCACCATTGAGAGATGGAGCCAAAAACAAAACATAGCAAGATGCTTCAAAAAGTTGTGGACGGTTTATGACAAAATTAGGTGGTCGAGTTGGTTTAGTAAAAAGAACAAGCAGATTCTATTTTAGTTCAGGTCCGGATCCAGATCTTGTTTATCAGTTGGATACAAAACGTAAACTGTTCAGCCTGGCGGAGATACGCACTTTGCCGAGTACTGTGCTCGTTTTATAATGTATTTATTTTATTTACATGTTTATTTCAATTGTGAAGTGTGTATTTTTAGCTGACGCCCACCTTGGTCTACATTTTCTTGAAGCCCAGAAACCTAACCCTGCTTTTCCCATTGGCCCTTCATTTTAAATATCATTGTTTCAACTTTTGCGGAATTTTCCAGGAATGCAACCCCTGTGATATTTAATGGCTTACTGTATAGCACAATATTGAAAAAAGTTGTGAATGGATTAAGACAAAACTTGGTGGATAAGTTGGGTAGGTGACAAGAACAAGCGGGTTAGATTTTGGTTAAGGTCCGGATGCAGATCTGGCATATCAGTGGGATACAAATGTAAAGTGTTCAGCCTGGCAGAGGTGTGCGCTATTCTGAGTGCCGTTGAAGTTCAGCATGTAATGCATTGTCAAAACCCATCTGAAACACAATTGTGACAAATATTTTGTAAGTCTTTTGAGAAGATACTATATTTTCTATCAGAAAGTCTCCTGAGAAAATAGACATTACGCACGATGACATCTGACCTTGCACAATTAATGCTGTTGGAAGAAATAAAAATAAATAAGAAAAAAAAATGCAAATTGGTAGCCAAAAGAGCCCTTCTTACTTTATGTCAGCCTCCACTGATCGCAGGGAAGATTCCACCTCTGAGAGGTCAGCCCGTGCTTTGTCAGCAACTGAGAAGGCAAGGGATGACAGAAGACACAGTAAAGTGGGTGAAATCAAAATAACTTTCAAAGAAAACTGAACTATAAGTGGATAATGCACTTGCACTTGAAGGCAACTCATAAAAGTTGCTAGGTTTGGTGAGAAACACTACACACGAGACAGCCTTAAACTTAAAATGTGATTGGAATAAACTATGAAAAACATCTAGGCCTCTGCTGTGAAGAAAAATTTGAAAATGCACAGATAGAGAAGTTATAATCAATTAAACCAAACTAGAAAGGTGTCCATCATTAACACCCAAAATATGGATGGGGCAGCAAAAGAAGTGTTGAAGTGAACACATAGACGGGCAGTGGAGGAAGCAATCCGAACACATGGAATGGTGCCAAAAATGCATGGATGGGTGGGCGGAGTCGGAGGTGGTAGCGGAGGCACCCTGAATACATGGATGGGACGGTGGAAGAAACACCCTGTACTTGTGGACATGGTCGAGCAGGAACAGCTGTGATAATGGCAACGGTGCCTCATATGTGTGAGGCACCGTTGCCGTTATCACAAGGCAAGATGAAGTGGTGGCATCCAAAATACATGGACAGGGAGGTGGAAGCAACGTCAGCGGCGGTACCTCAAAAACGTGGGGGGAGCTCCGACTGGGCAGAGGCACTCTGAACATGTGCTGGGAGGAATGAGTGTGGACAAAATATGATAATTCAAGAATAAAATACGGAAATTTAAAAATAAAAGGTTTTCATTTTGCAAAAGGATCAGAAGGTAAAATAAGCTATGAGGTGGTCAAGTAGTCGGGAAGAATTGTGGAGGTGATAAAGGGGGGAAATAGTAGGTGAGCCATCGCTGACACCATGGCCAAATTCCAAATCCCTGCTGTAACCAGCAGAGGGCATTGCATCAGCAGCATCGCACGTTCTCAGCTAATGATGCTATCCCGCAGCATTGTGCTGCACAAAAACAAAGAAGGAGGGGGGGGGTGTATTTTGAGAACGAGTGTAAAATTGTGAGAGATAGACAAGATCTAAG